>NC_072853.1:109005913-109305913 GCF_028858705.1 Grus americana | reverse complement strand
ATTTACTTTGCAGAGCTACAGCTTAAGTGCTAATTCTTGTTAAGGGGGTTCAATACAGAACGTCTTTTAACATCAGTAAACCAACCACCACTGTGGGGGCAAAACCAAAAAAAAATCAGATCACTGTAGGAATTACACTGCTGTGTGTAAGTTTTTTTTTCATGGGAGGCAGGCAGAGTCCCAGCATCGATTTTACTATTGAGCTTAGATAATGTTAAATCAAGCTACAAATCTCTTTTAGGGCTATCTGCTGGGGCCTCAATTCTCAGCGACATGTAGAAATTCTATAGAAATTTACCTTTAACACTGAGCCCATATAACAAGTACCGACCAGGGAATGGTTAGCATGTGTAAGCAAATTGGCTATATACAGGAAGAATTGCTTTACTTCCATCTGCTTTTAAGTTGTTTTGGATTTTTTGTTTGTTTTTAATTATTTTCTTTCTTTTTCAGAGGAGCACAAAGAGTAGATGTAGGATGTAGAATCATTTACTCACATGTATTGCAAGTCCCAGCCTAGTTGGGACTCACTGTGCTATAACAATGAATCTTGCCCAGTGAGTTCAGTTGATTTTTTTCATGGAAATTTTTTTTTTATTTCATTTAATTAAAGTTTTGAAATATTTTTAATGGAGTTGTAGGATGGTTCAAAATAAGCAGATTCTCCCTCCTTTACCTTTCTTATTTTTTCCCCTCTCATCTACAAATCCTTATTTTTGTATCACTACTGACAAAGGAGGAAAGAAGCAGGGGCTAAGCACAACCTATGAAAACAAAAATGTATAGGTTGAAGACAAAATCGAATCTGCTAGTTTGTAATCACTAGGCTTCAGTGTTTTAAAGCTGTCTAGTGTCTTCTTACATTTTTGGATGCATATATCTGTAGCACAGGAGTTGTAGGTGAAGGTAAATCTTTTGTTATTTTAGACTTGTACTGGCTGATAGCCATCACAACAATGACAAAATTACCACATTTGTGGTTCATTATTTTAGCATTTTATAATGTTTAATTACTAAGTGGCAATAAGAAACACAGATTCATATGAGGTGGAAATTGCCTGTGTGTTTCTGTATATTAATCTTCAGTAGCAGTAGCACAGTAGTCTGTTTTTTTTTCTGATGGTATCAATGAGTTCATTTTTGGAACAGACTGTGAAAGGATTAAGCCTTTTAAGCATAGCCAGCACACAGAGGTGATTAGATGCATTTTCAAATTAGAGAACTCTCCTGTAGGTCTCATGTAAATCATAATCTTAAGCAAGTTATCTGGAAAAATAAGAATGTCCCTCAAAATTCTGACTGCAGTGTTTCAAGTAGCAAACTGGCAATGTTCTTTCCATTAAAGGTACTTTTGGATGTCTTTTCAATTTATTTATTCTTAAAGGTAAGTTTTAGAGAAGCAAACAATTTCTTCGTATAGTAGTTATTCTACTGAATACCAGAAATTCTTTTGCAGAAAGAATGATGAATATATTTTGACTAGAAGTGCTGCAGGATCTTTAAGATTAAACATGTTCTTAGAGGCTAGACAAGCAGATGAAGAACCACCACAAAATAATGTGAATTTATATTTAGGGTTTCCTGTTACCGTTGATGAATTTAATTTTATTTGATGAATACTACTGAGTAAATCACTGGCACACTGTGGTCAGACACAGGAGATTTATGAAATGGAGCAAACTGAAAAAAACCCTGACTTTCTTTTTTGTTCTTTAGAGTTTATGTTTTTTTGAAAAAGCATATTGTGTTTTTACAGAGGAAAGAGTTAATGTGAATTACCCGTGAATTGACTAGTGTTTTCTGTAAAACTATTAGAAGACAATAGCATTCTACATGGTCCTTGTAAGCTTACGTATAGGTAGGTTTTACCAACTGAAGTTTGTATTTATAAAAACACTGCATGGAGAATCAGACTGTTTGCCAAAACTTTTAATTTTGTCTGAGGCTTTCTTAGCTCTTCATTTTTCTTCTTTGGTCAGATAAATGCTTCCATCTTAACATTTATATACAACTTCAGCATTACCAAATCATTCTATTTATCAACGCAGTGTGGCTATTTTTAGAGTCAAGATATTAGCAAAATATTTTAATAATTAGTAATTTTAAATAATTATTTGTACACTTATTGTGAATATATGTGAAAGTCCTTGTTTTGCTGAGAAAATGGCTGTGCCTTAAACTCTAATGGCATTCACATATTTTGTGTTTGTGCTGTAATTGCCCATGTGGACAAACCTGGTAAACATTGAATACCAAGAAATTTATGATACCTTAAAGACACAGCAATCTAATCCCCTTCATCTACATGAACCTTTGTGCAATCATAGCTGCCTACTTTTCAGTAATTCCTTTTTGCTCTGAATTCTAACTCTCAAATTGAAAGTGGCCCATATCTCTTGGTCATCTACAGTACATCCATAGCAAGATTCCTCTAGATTCATATAGACTGTTCTTCTTCAGGCAGGTTTTATGAATTGGCCAAGTGTTTTACCACTGCATCTAGACCGTTTCTGATGATTGTGCTGTGTAATTCAGCTTTTGCTTGGGGTTGTCTAGTCTCTCTGCTGGGATGACAGGGTGAATGCAGTGTTGTGTTTTGGTTAGTTTAACAGCCATTCTAACAGGATGTGGGACAGAGGTTTAAAAACGGACAACAGAATTTGGTCTGAGTCTTCCAATGTTTTAACTTAATAGTACTTTATTTATATTACCAATTTTACATTTAGACCTAGAGCAGTACTTTTATAGTAGTAGATGTTGCTCCAGACATATGCATGCATGTTTAAATGGAGCTGGCATAGCATAATCTTCTTTCAAAAGGAGATTAATTTAACAGAACTTTCTATTCTGCACAAATTAATTGTACAGTTATGAGAAGATGGATCGCTACTCTGTAACAGTTACAGTTGTATTTAATATAATTAATACTCTATATTAGAATTGGTGTGAAATAGCATTATTCTCTTGGACGGTTAAGGTATAATTGTAACCCTAGATTTGTCTGAGTAAGCACTATCACTGCATGCCACTCCCAAGAGTGTGTGTCTCCGGTAATGATGCTCAAGAGCAAGAACTTTGTAATTCTGAGCTTCACAGAGGTCACGCTTAACTAACATCTTATGAGAACTAACATCAAATCAATGGATTGCTTACTACCTGGGCTCTTTTGCTTCGTTTTATTATTCCTCATCATGGAACTAGTAGTGTGAATGATATATAAGTAGTACACACCAGAAAATTGTTCAAACATTCTCTGAGCCTGCTGGTGCATGAGTTTCTGAGGAAAAATTAATCTATTTGTAGCAAAGAATTGCAAAACTTTTGCTCATTCTGCTCACTCTAAAAAGAACTGTGAAAATGTTTTGAAACTGTAAGAAAAAGTACCTATGCATAAAATCAAAACAGCAAGTGCCCTGTCAAAGGAACTCAGTTTAACCTTTTTCAGCATGAAAAAACCAGCAAATTTATTTCCTATGATCAGATTATTGGAAAATTATATAACAGGGCTGGGCTCAGACAGAAAAGATGCAATACTGTCAACACCTGATTTAGTACCTCAAGTAGCAATCCTGCTGTCAGGCATTATCCAGGGAAGTTTAGAATATATTTATGAAAGCTACAGTAATAATGACTATGGAGTAGACAAACTGCAGTTATCTCCGTTCTTGGTGTTCTTCAGAAGTGTGGTTATGGTAGGTAGAATGACAAATGCATTTTTCTAATTATGAAACACATTTTCTGTTTCTGAACAAAATTCCTAACGAAAGGTCAAGGAGTTGAGTAAATATTTGAGTCTTTGCTCTCTCTGAGCTTAATGCTTCACTGCAAAATTTAAGACTAAGTTATGCAGACTTTCTTCCTTACCTCACTACTGATAGTCTATTTTCAAATCTGGGAAGAAGGATAGCTGAGATGCAGCTTAAGTGGTTTCATACTTTACTAGCAGAAGGATGGCCAATGTTTATAAAGAGTCTTACCTAACTTGCTATATCTGTCACAGAGAGGAAAAAGCCCTATGCAAGTTCTTCACCTGCTTGAGGAAGTATGGAGAAAAAAGGAAGAAGGCCAGTGGTTTTCTGTCAGTGTGACTGGCCAGTTCAGGTGAAGTTGCACCATCAGACATGGAGAAGATGACAGCATGCCCCCTTTTCAACCATTGGCATTCTGCTCATGTCAGGAAAGAGACTGCTCATTTCCCAAAAGCAGTTTTGTGACAAGATGTACTCTGCAAGGGGTAGAGCCTCTTGTGACAGCCCCTAGACTGTCTGAAACGTTGGAGTCACAAAAGCATACAGTGGAAAAGCTCTGGCTGAAAGGTTTAAAATAGGATGCATTACAATTTTGGTTGGGTATGACACCTAAGACTTTCATTAAACTGTTGGCAAAAAGTCTGGATGAAAGGGAGAAAGAAAGATGATTTATGTTCACCTGAAGAAATCAAGTGAAGAGTGGTGAAAGGGAAGAAAGAGCATATGAAAATTCTGTATTTAATCTAAAGAGTACGTAGGTTGAACAGACAACATATTTGTCTTTATCTGCATATTTCTAGTACCAGCCGCAATATAGACTTTCTTTCCACTTGCCAAACTTGTTCATCTCCTTGCTTCTGCTGATCCCACGTGGGAAAGCTTGGAGCAATAGATAGCTTGTGTCAAAAACAGTTTGGGTGGCCACAAAAAGAGTGTGTGATGTAGCACAAATTCTGCAAGCCACAGGTGGCAGTAGTGTGTGAGACTATGGTGACATGATAGGACGTATATTCAGCAGTTTAGTGACTTTCCATCTAGGGAAAGTCTGGGAGGACCTTCAAAGTACCACATGCTTTTCCATTGTTTTGTTCCCTACCTTATGGCTAACCTTCTTCACTTTTTCCATTCTATTACAAACCCTTGGAGAATAATTTGTATGGTAATTTTTGTGAATTAGGTATCCTGGGAGATAGATGAACATCATTAAACTATTATCACATTTAACATTCCTGTTGCCAACAGTGGAAGGCTAATTTTACTCCTTTAATTTCTTATGGATTGCTTTGCTTTTTTTGTGGTGGCCACAGGTGTCCAATTTATTCCTAGCTCTCGAAATTTTCATTTTGAGTCTTAGAAAATATACAGGTTGTAGTAAGTTGGAAGTGCTTGCGTGTGAAGATGGCTGGAATATCTAGAAAAAGTACTTGAAAATTAATATTTTTAGCAATTACATTGATTATTCTTACTATTTCGAAGGAGATTGCTTTTATTTGTAACTTTAAGGTTCCACCTTGCTCCACAATGATCGCTGTCTGCCAGTGGGCACAGACACCTCATCCTTTTTTGCAAAGTATTACTAGATTCTGCAAGGCTTTTTGGCTGAACTGTTAGGTCAAGAGCAGGCTCTGACTCTATTCACTGTTAGATGATTTTTTACTTAAGAGGATTAATTTTTTTCTTGTTTATAACATTAAATTTTCTTTCATGAGCATGTAACTGTGGCAGCAGTCACATTTCCACTTCATATTTCATCTCTAGTTTTTCGATTAATCATATTACATTTCCAATTAAGTTCTACTTATGAATTTGTTTCAGTGCGATTCTTAGGGGAATCAGTAAATGTGTTTTATAATTAAGTGCTCAAATATTAGAATTTAATAGTTTGTAATTAGAGGGTTTTAAAATTAGAAATCTGTCTTCCTATACAATTTGAGGAGCTAAAATCTAATTTACATCTTCACCTTAAGGAAAATTCATAAAATGAACTAAACTAAAGCAGTGAAATACATTTTTAATTAAAGAGAAGAAACTGCTAATCAAGTGCAACTTAGGAACATAACCTAATACTGTAGGTATTGTATAACATCATATAGTTTCTTTATGCTAGAGAATGAAGCACAGTGGTTTAAAAGATTACATGAAACATTACTTAAAGCAGTGAATTTCAATTTGCTATATGAAGTATCCCATGGCAGAAGTATTCCCATTATCTTCAGTCTCATTGTAGAAATAAATATATATCTGCTCAAGCACATGAATAAGGACTAATAATATTGGCATTGTTCAGTGGCATGCATGCTATCATGCAAATACCTGATACTGAAGGCCTATGTGTATGTGTATGTATATGTATATTTGTTTGTAGTTGTTTTCTGAGGTGCGAGGAGTCATAGTAATGTTGATGGGTGCTTAGGGCTGCATTCGTAGTCAGAAATCCTGTTTTCTCCATGTCTGAAAGCTCACTGCAAGCAAAATGCAGATTCTGTGGGAAACCAGCACAAATTCTACATGGAATATTGGCCAGGAACAGATAATGAACTGGACGCTGCAGAGCTGAAAGGATGATTTTCCTGTACCAGCTAAGAAGAGAGAGAGTCCTAAGTTAAGATCAGTATTAACAGGGTTTGTTTAAGATGTAAGCAAAACTGGCAATTGCCTACAATGGCATATATAAGGGACTGGCCTTTAGGAGGACACTGGTGACATTTTTTCGCCTGACCTCACCTTGGCTCCACAGAAACAGCACCATGAAGATCCCAGATTATATGTACATTACTGGGCACAGAACCTTTCCCCAATTTTTGAGCCTGGGTAGATGCCGAGGCCACATCTTGATCCAGTCTGAGCAGGCTCTCTGTCCTTATCCATCAGAAAAATACCTAGATGTGCAGGCTCAGCTGAAGTCACAGGTTTTCTGCCAGCCCTTCTTGAGAGTTAGGATTTCAGGTCTCCAGTGCACCCCTGCAAGTAGATCTAGACACTGCCTGAAGCATTTTCTCCGAGTTACTGATGACCTTGAGAGCAAATAAGCATCAGAAACAAGCTCCTTGGTTACGTGCCCCAGTAAGAGATAGCCCTTGTCCCTGACTGCATTATCTTGCTCTAGCTACCGTGCTTCTGCTTCCCCACAGAGCTGCTGTAGGGAGAGGTGTACAGAAAAGGGCTGCCGTGGAAAGGAGAATGGGGTTCCTGAGACTTGTTCTTCCCTTCTGCCTTGCATCCCCTTCATGAAGGCACTGGTGCAACATTGCCTTGTGATCAAGACTATGTGGCAAGGACACAGTGGCAAAGAGAAGTCTGGAGCAAGCCATATGTGTGGGGTCACACTTGGTTATTTAGGCATAGTGGTTTGGTTTTGTCAGCCTGAGGTGCAAAGAGAGATGTTGTCCTGGGGGAGCCACCCAGCCGCCTATTAAATATAGCCTGAGCTACTGGGAAAGGGTGAGCCAGCCAGTCCTGAGATTAAGCTCCTGTCCCCTAGGAACCTGGCACAGCAAGGATATAGAAGGTATCTTGGCAAGTGGGTGTGGCTTAAACTCCAGTTTAACCTTCCAAGCAAGGGTTAATCTAAGTCTTAAGGGGTTTGTAGGCCATGAACTGGCTTTTCACACTTATGAAGTTTCTCTGCTGTAAGTAAGAGCAAGTGGTGTTATTTTTTTCATTATTTTAGCACAGTTAAAGGTTTCTACAAGAAATACCTCACAGAATGGTATTTGCCTCGGAAATCTGACCCCACTATTTGCCTTAATTTCCTTATCCTCTAATGATAGTGCATCTCTACTTTTCATCAATGTAGTTGTGGTTTGCTCAATAGTGGCTGATGACCCAGGCAGGAAATCCTTACAAGCATCGACACAAGTTGGTATGTTCATGATCTTTGTCCTCTTGCTCATGGCTGGTTGACATACTAAAGGTAAATCACTCAGATCTCTTTAAACACTTTAGTGATTTAAGGAAGCTTTGGAGTTTGCCACCTTTATATTACACAAATTATATGCCTGTAATTGCAATTATATCAGTAGATATAATTTTGCCTCATATTAAGCTGCATTATGCTGACAAAGAAGCAGAAAGGGATCTAAATGCAAATGGTAAACTGGGACACAGGATCTGCTGAAACTGGTCTTTATTAATTACTGTATTGTTGCTGGTTTTGGTTGCTTTTGACATTATGTGATTTGACATTACTTTGTGCTTCTATTCTCAGGACGTGTGAGAGGAGAAATTAACAAGATCCGTATTTAAAATTGTACTGTTGCTTTTTGGCTAGCTCAATTCACATTTTCCACTGAATTACAGGTTAAAAAATTCAGTAATGAATGATGCTGACTTATTTGGCAAGATGATCAGCTGGTACACATACCACAATGGTACGGATCACAGACTATAATAAAAAATTACTTAAGTATTCTGCCCTTCATTAATATTTCAAGATTCAGAAAGTAAAGGGAGTAATTTATCTCAGTATAAGTTAGAATACTGTTAATAAGATTTTGTGAGGAGACAAGATTAATGTTAATAATGTTTTTTCATTGACAGGAAAATAGTGTTAACATTAGTAACTCACTCTTTCTGTTAAAAGTACGGCATTTATTTTACAGCTATCCACAACAACAAGGCCAAACTGAAAAAATGCACAGACTATAAACAAGGTCAACCCTATAAAAAAGTAGAACATGAATCTGTTTTCCTAGGCTAAAATCTTATTAGAATGAATATTCTTACAGATCAGAATGAAAGTGATGAAGTCTATAAAGCAATTCAAGCAGAATAATTCAACTTTAGCATCTCTCCATTCCAGGCAGTGGCTACTTCTTTTTTTATACTCTCAAACAGTGAATTTGAAACTCAGTTAATTAAGCTTCAAGTTTCCTATGTTTTGTAGTCTCCTTAATTCTGAAAATAATACATGTAACTTCATTTCAATTCCCAAGTTTTAAGGCATAAATGAGCTTGGTACAGGGTTTCTTGAAGGTATATTGAGCAAAGTCTGTGTTCAAGAAAACAATACATTTGCTGTGCTTGGGTAAATGTTTCCCCTTCAGAATATATTTGGCTTCATTAAGATGACACATAGATATGAATATGGAATATTTGGTTCCTCTGAGATTGCTCATACACAGCTAAGGACTTTTCTAGGTTATAGCAATATACATGCTGACACTAATACAGAACTGTTGTAGTTGCACTGATAATATTTTAATGAAGTCACAAACAAAATTTGTATCTTTTCAAGAAACTATATTATCTAAATTAATCCTCTTCACATAGTGTACTCCACAAATATGCACAAGATTAGTTATGTCTGTTATTTCTTTTATGCACATATTATGATCAAAACATGAAATATATATAAAAGTTTATGTGCACATACTTAAAAATTCTGGGGTTTTTATATGTCCCAAAGCACCACCTTTCATGTATGCGTAGTACAAAGAATATGTTCAATACCAGCATTCATAAATTCTATGTCAGTCCATGTACGCATATCCACACAAGCAGCATATCCGGGGCAAAGATCTGGCATAACAAGAACCTTCATGATTGATGATTTCCCATTCTAAATTGTTCTGTGTTCATATGCAAACAATACAGTCTTTACATTGCTCACAGTCCTGCTGAATTTCCTGACTACCAGTCTCTATGGTTTTCCTGTCCTTGTGAATATTTAATTAATTGTGGAAGGAAGAGCAACTAAAACTGCAGAAATAGAAGAGTAAAGAACTCATAAACTGGTGGTAGTAAAGCATGCTGTCTGAATTTGTCAGGGCAGGGACTATTATTTTTGATTTTTCACTTCTCAGGTGTGTGGAATATATTGCTAGAAATTCCTAGATTCATATGCAAAAGTAGTCCTTTCATATGAAGAACAAAATATGGCTAAAACAATGGGAGGAAATCTCTCTCTCAGTGTTTTCTTGTTTTAGCCCTTGCTTATTTTGAATAAGCAATTAAAAATAGCAGGACATGTATGCACAGCTGTGAAAGTAAATTTTGGACACATCTAAGCACATAATATAAATTTTTTTCTTCCACTGTAAATGTTCAGCCCTCCCTGAACTCTGTTACAAGTTTATCGAAGGCAGAATCTTGCCTGTAGCCAACATAATTGTTAAATATCACCTCTGAATGTAAGATAGAAATATTTTCAGATAGAAACATTTTCAGATAGAAAATATTTCATGCAACTCTATCTACAAAGTCTTGGGCTGATTCTTAAATCTGCACGGTTGTATATTATGTGACCCAGAACAGAAAATACTTGTTGCTGCGCAGCTGGAATGTGCAGATTAAAAATACTTAAGTTTGTTATCTATACATATTTAAGAAGTTAGCTTTGCTTGTGTGAGTATTCTAGTTCAGAGCTATCGCTGCAGCTTGTTCTTTGATTGGAGCATGTCCATTTTAAGTTAGAGGAGTCCAATGTGAAATACTGGGTACAAACTGGTAACTGTGTGCAATAGACATGTATGTTATGTGCACACGTGCAGGCATACATTCTGTCCCCTTCACCATCTGCAGAGGCTGCAGAGCATATTTGCACAAGCAGTCCTATGGATGTCACTTGGGCTGGTCATCTAAGCACGGTCTGCACGATCTAATGTAGAGAAGTGTAGTTTTGTGAGTACTGTTGCTGTGCTCTGTGCTGAAGCAAACAAGGGTTAAAATAATTCTGAGTATTCAAGGTTCTTATTGTTTTCCTAACAGATGCTGATTCCCTTTATGGTTTTGTATTTAAAGATTCTGCTGTCCTGTGGAAACGCCAACAGTGGAGAATGTGTCAGTCCGTTAGAGTCTGTTCAATTTCCACACATGGAAATTGTGTGTACTTATGGATTCTAATGAATAGTTTGTTTTTGAAGAAATCCTTTATTCTCTGTGCAGAGAATCTGAAGAGGGTTATGACAGTGTGTGTTGGGTTTGCGTGGCAAGGTTTTGGTAGCGGGGGGGCTACAGGGCTGGCTTCTGTGAGAAGCTGCTAGAAGCTCCCCCTGTGTCTGATAGAGCCAATGCCAGCCGGCTCTAAGACGGACCCGCCACTGGCCAAGGCCAAGCCAATCAGCGCCTCTGTGATAACATATTTAAGAAGAAGAAAAACACTTAGAGAGAGAGCTTTTGCAGCCGGAGAGAGGAGTGAGAAGATGTAAGAAACTCTGCAGACACCAAGGTCAGTGCAGATGGAGGGGGAGGAGGTGCTCCAGGCGCCGGAGCGGAGATCCCCCTGCAGCCCGTGGTGAAGACCATGGTGAAGCAGGCTGTCCCCCTGCAGCCCATGGAGGAAGGATGAGGGGGTGTAGAGATTGCACCTGCAGCCCGTGGAGGACCCCACACTGGAGCAGGTGGAGGCACCCGAAGGAGGCTGTGGCCCGTGGGAAGCCCACGCTGGAGCAAGTTCCTGGTCGGACCGGTGGACCCGTGAAGAGGGGAGCCCACGCCAGGGCAGGTTTGCTGGCAGGACTTGTGACCCCGTGGGGGACCCCACACTGGAGCAGTCTGCTCCTGAAGGTCTGCACCCCGTGAGAGGGACTCCATGCTGGAGCAGGGGAACAATGAGAGGAGTCCTCCCCCTGAGGATGAAGAAGCGGCAGAAACACCGTGAGATGAACTGACCGTAACCCCCACTCCCCGTCCCCCTGTGCCGCTGAGGGGGGGGAAGGTTGAAGCCGGGAGTGAAGTTGAGCCCAGGAAGATGGGAGGGGTGGGGGGAAGTGTTTTAAGAGTTGATTTTATTTTCTCATTCCTCTACTCTGTTTTGCCTAGTAATAAATCAGATGAATCCCCTCTCTAAGTTTGGTCTGTTTTGCTCGTGACAACAATTAGTGAGTGATCTCTCCCTGTCCTTATCTCGACCTAGGAGCATTTCGTTATGCCTTTTCTCCCCTGTTTAGTGAATGAGGGGAGTGAGAGAGCGGCTCTGGTGGGCACCTGGCCTCCAGCCAGGGTCAACCCACCACACAGTGTTTGGGAAATGTGCAAGGCTTTCTGTGGTAGGAAGAATATCAGATTATTTGCTTCTACATGTCTGTTGAGTTTTGAGAAGTCCAATTTTAGCTCCTCTAAGATGGAAGCTAAGATCCTGAAAAATTCTAATCATGGCTGTCAGATCGATGTTTGCTTGAAACAAACACCAGCAGTAAACATGGCCTGCAGGATTTATTCAGGGAATAAAGCATAACATTTACACAGAAAGAGGGCAGCATTAGAGTGAAGAGAGACGATGAGAGCTGACCTTTGGCAAGCAGTACAAATTTCTAAGTATGAATGCCCCAGTCAAATAGATTAGTTTCCAGAACAGTTAATTCCTCGTGAAAGAGAAGGTCAGACAGAGAGCATATGTGGGACCATTTTGAGTGTATTAAACAATAATGCCAGATTTCATTTTACCAAACAGTCTTTAAGAAAAGTAATTGGTTGAGTGATAAAAAATATTTTAGAAGTATAAACCTAAAGCCACATTACTTCAAAAACTGGCAAGGAACTGTCACTGGAGGAACGGGAATTGCTTTGACTGAACTGGAGGTCCTTGATTCAAGAAACTTGATTTTTCAAAGTCTTCCTTGGACTTTTCATGAATGTCTTTGGGTAAATGTCTTCTTCCTCTGTTTTAGCTGTGTGAAATGGGAATGACAATGAAGCTTTTTATTGTTATTATTGTGTGCATAAGTTATTTAGGTTTTTTGGGGTGTTCAGAAATCTCTCTGCAGTTATTTCAGGTTTGTGTTTTGTTGGGTTTTTTTAATGGTCAGTGTTGTTCTACAGAGAAGGTAGCCTTTTCATCTTGCAAATCTGAACTGAGGATTGTAATTTATGTTCCACGTGAAATGGCTTTGCTACAGATGTGATCCTTGTCTCACATGAAATGGCTGTGCTGTGTGACACAGTGACATTAGTGGGAGCCAGTCAGCTCACCCGATTGCTACTAGTTTGTAACAGACGTTTAGAAAAATGAAGCATCATTAAAGGAAATCAGCTGTTTCATGTAGCTGCTGCATATTTATAGACACTCTGCTTACATGAATTAATTAGTCTCTGATTGGGGGAAGCACACTGTATCTCCACCTCTTGGCATCTTTCCATTCTATTTCTTCTTTTGCTATCCTCTACTGTACTGGCGTCCACAAGATAAATTGAATAATTTTAAAACCACTTGGTACAGTACAAAGTGATTGTACTACAACTTTAACATAGGTATTCCTCAGTACTTATGCACAGCAGATGACCATTGCCTTATGATAGTCTTTTACTCTAGTAATATCACCTGTTAATTAAAGAACAAACATTATGCAGGCTTTGTTATCCAGCCGAAAAAGGATTGTTTTGGTTTTTGTTTCACCATACCATTTCAGGCTGAATTGACTGCTATTCTGTGATTATGTAACCAGAAACTAGTTTGAGCAGTCAAATTAATACATTAAATTAGTTATTTACTGCTGTGATTTTAATATCATTCTAAACCCTTTAAAGACACTTGCCTAGATGAAAGTTGGCATTGAGAGTCTTTAAATTAATGTCAGTCCTAGATTCATATTTGTCAAAACTTTCTGTTTTCTTGTTTGGTGCCACTAAAATAACTTTATGCTTTGTCAAAGGGTTACTCATGGCAACAATTTAAGAAATACTTAGATATTATTTAAGAGTATTTTTTACTTTTAAAATTTCCTATTTTGCCCAGCCATCTGTCAGTTGCATACCTTTATGCATAAAGAACATAGCAGAATAGATTAGATCAACTCATCAGAGTGAAGGTGAATACTTCTGAGGTAACAATTATGGTTAGTTCATAATAGTAGGTGTTGCAGGTTTTTCTTCTTTAGGCTGGAGACTGTGACTGAATTAATTATATAAAATATAATGATGATCAAAAAGTAGGAATTGCAATTTGAAAGAGGCATTCTGCATAGCTGGAGATCACAGGAAAGAAGGGAATGCATTTGACCTTAGCATGTAAACCAAAATATTTGTCATTAATTTGCTAAGCAAAAAAGAATGGTAAAACATAACTGAACTGTCGTTCAGAATCAGATGCTCTTGAGTGTCATTCCCCCGCATTTCCAAAAGGTTCTTGGGACTAGGACATTCCTCAAGTAAATCAGAGTAACCACAAGAAAAGTTTTAATGGGTGTTAGCCATTGATGCAAGTTTGATCAAAGAGATAAGATGAGATCAGATGAGAATCGAGTGGGATTTCCAAGGAAGGTAACACACCAATAAACAGCAAATGCTTTGCAGTAGTATCACATAATACAAGTTCATGGATGTCTCTCTGATGCACTTGTGGTCAAATATCAATATGAATTCCTGACAGAACAGTTGCAGGTCTTAGATAACACTGGTAGAAAACAGATACAGCTGCTGGTGGTTGTAATGGTTATATTAGCAGCATTTAGTCATTCAGTGCACACTGGCATTGGGCATCCAGCAGCACTGTGAGATAGGTAGGAGTGTGCAAATGAATCTCTGCAGTCTGACTCAGTATGTTGTATTTTTTAGATGGTGTCATAGCTGTATTTGGAGCTTCATGGTATGCATTTAAAAACCCAAAGCCCACCTTTTTAGAGTTCATATTCTAAATTAAAGAATCAGAGCATAAAGAGTAATGAGAATTATTTTTCTGGACAGAAGAGGAAAGCATGTGAATGGCAATTTCTAATCACAATACCTTTATTACCACCAGATTAATAATCAGTAATGTCAGCCTTTTCAGTAAATCAACATTCACTTCATAATTTTAACACTACAACTTTACATTTACACTGAACTTTTACATTACAATTTTAACATTAAAGTTGTTTATTAAAACAAGATTAGTATTTTAATAGAACAGCAGCAAGAACAAATAAATCTGAAATCACTTCGATGATACAAAGAGAAGCTATACTGTTGGGGCAGTGGAGTAGGCCTGAGTAAAGAGCACTGCATTAAGAAAGACGTCTTTCTCACAGCTACACCAGATTGGTATGGAACAGAAGCTTTTGTGCAGTGCACTGAGCATTAGGCTGTGCAAATTATTCTTTGTTCCTGCATTGCCAGTGAACAGTTTAATTTAAAACTGACCTCTCCGCTCTGTATGCCAGATAGTTGGAGTAGGATTGGAGCTATAACTGGACAGTAGATGGACAGTAGATGCCTTTTCCATGAAGTAATACTATAGTGCACGGAGATTCTTGGGCACAGTACAATAGTGATGTGACATTTCTGCAAATCACAAAGCAGATTCTTAAATCAAACTTAGAATCATAGAATGGTTTGGGTTGGAAGGGACCTTAAAGATCATATAGTTCCAACCCCCCTGCCATGGGCAGGGACACCCTGCACTAGACCAGGTTGCCCAAAGCCCCATCCAGCCTGGCTTGAACACTTCCAGGGATGGGGCATCCACATCTTTTCTGGGCAACCTGTTCTGGTTGCCCAGTTCTCTGGGCAACCTGTTCATCCACAGCTTCTCCGAGCAACTTGTCCTTGATGATCACTTGGTATGTTAATAGATTAGATTTTAGCTACTCTCATGCTGTCTGATAAATGTCTTATCTTGTGCATTTGCCTTTTCACCTACCCATGGGATTATTATGGTACTCTAATAAAACATCAGGACTCTGCAATATAATTCCAGGACAGATATGGCTCCTATTTTCATCTCTCACTGCCAATCAGCAGCCTTGCATTGAAAGGTAATTAGATTATCCTCTAGGACTTTTCCCAGTCTCCACTGAGTGCATATAAATTCAAGGAGCCATGTTTGGTAATGGACTGTTCTTGATAGACTGTCATGGCAAAGCTCTGAAACAAAACACTTCAAAGGTATTTCCTGGAAAAAGTCCAATTAATTTTGTTTGTTTGCTTGTGATTTCTGTTTCTAAGAGATGTTTTCTCTGAAACATGGCTAAACCAATGACAAGTATGGTTTGACTGTTGTGTACAGTTGATATTAAGCATGCATATTTTCTGAGTAAGAGTGGAATCTGATACCTGAATTCAAAAAGGAAAAAATTCCCTTTGGCTAATGTAAGATTATCAGACCTACAAAACACTTTTGCAGATACCTGTGCAACCCGCTTATCTTCATTAATGATGTGTAGTTATACAAAATTGTATGTTTATTTAGAACGCTACGTTGGTTTTATTATGAAGCTTCCTGGAAAACAGTATCCAGCTATTACCTCTTTCTTACCTTCCTTGCCTGTGTTTTGTTAAGCGGTAAAATCTGACTTCCCCCATAAAGGCCATGGATATGAATCATGTACACAGAATAAACTTTATGAAGAACTTCTCATTTCTGCAAGTCACGTTTCTGACTACAAGTGCAGTTTAAATGCATCGTTAGCAATTGTTATTGTGGAACGATAGAAGTTTAAATGTAAAAAGTTGCCTTTTTGTGAATTTCAAAACAACCTAGTTAAATTAATACTCATTCCCTGTATAAAGGCATTTAAGAAGGTTTGACCACTGCTTAAATTAGGTTGGACATTGGGTCATCGGTGTGTTGTCTAAGTTAAAAGTGACCTAAATTAATCTGTGTTGGAAGCTTGTATGGGCTTAAAAGATCCAATTAAAACAATTACAACTTTTTTTCTGAAGACAAGGGCTTAGAATCAGAAAACAATTATTCGTTAAAGACCTATAATTAATCTTTCTCTTTCTCCTCAACAGTTCTGAATTGTTTCTTTAAATTACATTTTTAAAGTCATAAACTAGTCCATGGTGCATCCTTATGCAGTCATCCTCCTGCTTTCATTGCTTGGTTATTGCTTCTGGTAGTTTTGTAGATGTTTTAAAGTCGTCGTCTTTTCAAGATGTCTTTGGTCTCTGCTTTCAGTTTTAGTCATTCATTACTGGACATTTTGATTTTTAATCTCTCTCTTCCATAAATCCCTGCAGCTTCTCAATGTTTTAGTCACTTTTTCCATTTTTGCAGTTAGGAATTTTCTACTATGCAGAAAGTACAGGAACAAACTTCCTAACTGAATAGTCTTTCTAGATATTTTTAAGCATTTCTTATGTTTTACACCTGACACTTCAGAATTTTGAAGAAATGAAGTATTCGTAATACTGTTGTTTTAAAAAAGTTGTATCATTTCCTCAGTTTTGGGTTTTTTTCAGTTATGAAGGCCATGGCAAAAATATGTAGAATTTTGGTGGGAAAAACATTTTCCATCAAAGAAAAGCTGCATTTGTTTTATAAAAGTTATGGAGTGAACTAAGTGGAATAAGAGAAGAGTTTTATTTGGCCCTGTTCTTTTGCAACTCATATTTAGGCAGATGCTGTTAAAATTTTTATTTATTTATTTATTTTTAAGCTTCAGGTACTGTTTCCTTACATTGTCCTGTTCTTAGCAGCATTGAAAATGAAAGGGAATTTTCTGTCTGTATTGTGTATTACAAGGTTGCTTTTAATTTTTAAAATATATTCTGGAGGAATACTTCTTCTTTTGTACTTGTTTTATTTCTTTTGTTTTGCTGAGTCCCTTCAAAATAGGACTATGTATAGGTAAACATGCAGATTTAAGAAAGTATATGGATTATTGCTAAGTTTAGCTGTGCAGTTGAAGTATCTAGCCTTATGCCTGCTCTTACATGAGTGTCCTGATTTAGGTCTAATTTTGTTCTGTTCATTAACACCAAATACACTAGTATGGGAAACAGTTTTCTGTTTTTCTTCTCCCACTCCTCTCCCACCCTAAGCAATGCAAAGCCACCAGTGGCACCTTGATTTAAGTTACTGTTTAGTTAAGTGTATTTTTTCAAATACTGCATGTATCTAGAAGAAAGAAGGACTTGTGGTATTGACCTGTGATCCTCTTATGTTTGTTCTTTTGTACGACCTTTGAATATGAGCCAGATACAATGCTGAAGGTGTGTTGTAATAAAGGTGGGCTAGGCTGCCTTGGGACTTCCAAGTGCTAGGGGGACTGGGATTCCTCCCCAAGGAGTGGGGAGCAGATGTAGCCACTGTGTACTGTGTTGTAATACTTGGGTTGGAACTGTGGGAAGTCACTGTCATTTCTAAAGAATCAGTGAATTCATGGTAATTGAAAATGGGGTCTGTCATTGCTTTCAGTTATCTGAAGGCTGTTGAGATGAATTTAAATATTTTCACTGATTTCTATGAAATTTGAAATAAGTTATGTAAGAAAGCTCTCTGGCCCTTTAATGAAGCAACCTAATGATCCAATGTTTTTTCCTGGGGAAAGAACTACCAACTCTGCTTCTGTAATATAACATAGTTTAAAAGACCTGGGACTTCCCGTTTCTTTTTTTTTTTCCTCATTTCTTTTTTTCCCTGTTTCTTTTCTCCTTTTTCCTAAAAAACAAGCTAATTTTGATTTATGTGCTATGCATATTTGCATTCCAGAGCATTGGAAGACAAAAGATAGAAGGTAAAAGCTCAAGACATCCACTCAGTATGTCATGAATAAGGCACACTTAGATGCTGCCTTTTCTGTTTCTCTTACGTCTTCAAAAACAACAAACAGGTATCTCGGCTATATTTTCCTATATGTAGCTAGGCAAGAACTTCTCACCTGTCACATGCTGAAGGCAGCAACAGAGTAAACTGGTGAACTTCTTTTCCTGCTGGTAACAGAGAACCAGAGCAAAGGTCAATAGCTACAGACTTATGACAAAGACCTAATGGATGGGATGTATGAAGAAATAAATTACTTTACTGCAATACGCTTGTGTGGAACAGCTGTTTCACACATTTTGAAGTAACAGTGATTGATGCTTAACTCACAGGCTGCCTGTTTTTAAAGGGTTTGGGTTTTATTTTTTTTTTTTAAAATCTCAGCTGCTTGATGTAGGCAGTATGTTATAATCTCATTAAAGTGAATCATAAATTGTTTTTTTAAGGATGTTAAGCTTTGAAATCAGGTTCTTAGACTTCTGTAGGAACAGTAAGAATGATTTTAAATGCATAGTCAAGTTCATCTACACTGCATTTATAGATATTTTTCATTTAAAGGTATGGCTTTCCATTTAGAAGGGTTAGTTTCCATACTCAGAAAAGTGTTTTGCATATCTTCTAAGATCATTAATCCCTTTTAATGAAAAGTTTTATTTTGTTTTAAGGAAATTGATACTTTAAGCAAATTTTACCTATTAATTTGTTTTTATTAGTTGTCTGGCTTTTAATGTCTGTCAGAATCCACCATTACATTATTTCTTTTGAGCTTCACAGGTGATGGCATCAATGGAGGCATTAGTGTAGAAGCCAACAGCTCTCTTACTGTTGCCAGATTTTGAAAGGTGCCTTGGAAAAATGACTTTGAAAGGCATGTTGTGGCCAAATTGCCCAATTTTCCTCCCTCAACTCCATACAACAGGCTCTCTAGCCATAAAAGAGAGGGAAATTGCTCCCAGTCATCTAATAAAGTGAGGTACAAACATGTTTCTTAGATGTTTTAATTGTTATTCCATAAATAAGTTGATGTATCAACTATAAATTTATCAGCTGCACAACATATCATTTCAAACAGTACTTTAAACTATACATCTTGAAGTTGAATTGCTAATTTTACTCACTGAGATTCATGTAAGTGATGCATTTCAAGGCATTTACAAAGAAACTTTTCCTTTCTTCAGGGCTGTGTTGCTTAGATAGCTTGCTTAGGATGCAAAGCATCTGCTTGCATTTCTTTGAAGAAAACTGATACCAGCAGCACAATTGGAAGAATCTAAGGACAAAACCAAAGCTCTAGGTATGGCTTTTCATTTCCAAGGAGATAGTTTCTTCCCATCCCCCATCTTTTTTACCCAATTAATGTTTGCTCTGCAATATGCTTTTAAAAATTGTGAGTTAGAAGTATTTTTGGCGCCAATGCTTTTCAGCTGTATAACTACAGAATTGAAATCTTTGAAAGTAAGCTGTTTTCTGTGAACTCAAATGATTTGATCTGCAAATGCCACTAGGAGGTTCTTGTGAACTGTTTGCTTTTTGGCAGTCTAAAGTCTTTGTTGCGCTGCTTCTGCATATTTGTATACTTGTATGCCTATTTAGGCATGTTGTTCAGATTTACTCCTATTAGATGTCTGCCAAATAGTACCTATCCTTGCATAAAAAAGAGAGTTTGTAAAAATGTATTTATTCTTTTATTGGGAGGTACAACATGAAAAAATTGTATTTTTATTTATTCCAACATGCATGAACACCCACAGAAAAAAGACTGATTACCTTAACTTATCTTTAACGATTTCTGAATAACTCATTTAATAAGCTTTTGGATGATTACTGCAACAGCAGACAGTAATGCTTCATCAACAAACAGTTTTAAAATATACCACCAGTCATACCATTTCCTTTTGTAAGTAACATACGGAAGCCCTGTAGGATACACTCAGATTAGTTTATTTAGGCTGATCTGCTCTGAAATTAAGTTTAAAAATGAAAGGAGAGCTAACAAACCTTTCTGTTTACTTGGGAAGCAGCTTTCATGTCACTGCTTCATCTTTTGCCTCATCCATGTACTATTTTATCCATTTTAGATGGAGAATAAAGATACAAAGGTTTTTTCCAAAGGTACCTATGAAGTTAATTTCGTATCTTGTTTTCCAAGTATCTCAGGCATTTAGGAATTTTAATGCTGTGGAGCATCAATTTCTAGACAGCAGATTCCTTTTGAAAATGGGACTTGTGGTCCTTAGCCATATTCACCATGAAGTATCGTGTTAAAAATGGCAGCACTATTTCCAAATGATCTGGTATGAGGTCACGTCAAATTGTAGTACCATCCAGAGCTATTAGGAAACTGTCTGGTTCAGGCAGTCTAGCTGTATTAACCTCAGCACTACGCTGACACTTTTGTAGTGCTTCCAGTTCTGGGATTAAGTTATTTATGGTCAGTGTGGATATCTGGGCAGTGGTGCAGTGAGCAACATACGTGTAACTGCAAGGCACATCTGAAACAGTTTACCTTACTCTTTTTTCATTGTCTCAGAAGGATATTTGTGTAAGAGCTGGGCATTGACAAGCCAGTGTATAGTAACCTGGATACTTTCACACCGATCAGATGTGCATACAGAAGCAAATGCCATCTTTTAGATTTGAAGATAATAGGTTATCTCAACCTTCGTGCCAAAACATTGAGGCTTGGAATTTTGTACAAGCGGGATCTTGTTCAAAAATCAGCTTGTCCTTTTCAAATGGACACTGGAAGCTTTGTAGAGCTATAATTGACACAGAAAAAGGAAGCTGGCTCTTTGTTAGAGGAAAAAAGGTAGATAAAGGAACAAGCTGCTATATTCACAAAAGCATTTAGGTACCTGTAACTGAAATTGGTATCCACCTTGGTAGCTGTCAGAAATAAAGAAGTAAAATAAGTGTTACAGATGTGTATCGTAGGAATGGAACTGAGAGCTCTAATGTCTTCATTCACAAATACAACAGAACAAATTTAGTAAACAGTTCAGAAAACTTCTGGCATCACTGATGTTCTTGGATGATATTTAACAGACTTAACGTGAATGAAGCTGCATTTGCTGTGGGAGGTAGAATACACAATAAAGGTCACTGCCTCCTTCCTAAAATTAAAAAAGTGAAATGCAAGAGGAAATAGATGATTTGTGGTGGGAATCAATTTAAAACAAAATTTTTGAAATTGATAGAATGCAAATAAAGGTGAAGAGAAACCCAAATCTCTGCTGTCAGTATAATTCAGTATTATTTAAATTCTAGCTAAGGTATTTCTTAACAGTTGTATTGCTAACTAGACAAACATGCAGGCATGTTTAACGTTCTATCAAGTGAGTCTTCTCAGTTCCATATGGATTTGACAGTAATTAGAAGTATGCTCTCTCCTTGCAAAACTTGCATGGTACAGATGACATCATCTGAAGCTTCAAAGGAAAAAACCCAACTGTGTCAAACTGTAATCATATATAGTCAAATTCTGGTGGAATTTTGGCTTCCTTTTTTTAATAAAACAGGTCAACATTAGGATTCCTGCTTCTCTATGTCTTCATTTTCACAGTATGAATTAACTGAGCAGGTATTCTATAGCTACATTCCTTTTCAGAAATTCCTGCAAGTATGCCCTTAATAGTGGGTAATATAATCAGGACTCAGACTCTAAGACAGTTATAGTGAGAGAAGAATTTTGGTCCAATTTGTGGTCTATTGTTATATATTTTCTATGGTAATGGAATTTTCTAGCAAAGATCAATATTTTTCATTTCTGTAAGTGAGAAATTGTTATGCAGCACTTCATACAGTGGCACTTTTTGTCATTTGGTTTTTAAGCATAGCTCTTCAGAATAACAATAGATTTGTAAGTGAAACAGTTTGAAGATCTGTCCATCTTCCAGGCCTTTACTTCAAAACAAAACAAAAAATCCCATTAAACGCTACTAGAACTTCTCCACAATTAAAACATTTGAGGATAATTTTTACTGTGTTTCACATTAATATGTAGCTTTGGGACTTATTTGTTTAGCTTTTCAAGGTATGATGGCTTCTTTAAAAGAAACTTGTATAAAAATGTTTGATACAGGCAGGCTTAGGAACAAATTTGAAAATGTTTTTTTTGCTAACTGCTCATAAACATCCTAGTCCAAGTCTTGGTATAAAATAATTTTTAAAATAAAAGTAGAATTGGATAGGCATTTTTTGAGGAAAATAAACTTTGGATGCATAGAGATAGATACTGGTATATGATGTTTTGATTTTGCTGTTAATTTAGATGATTTCAAGGGTGAAGAATTAAGTGCACGTTGAGATTAGGGTTGTACTTGCAGTGGGAATTAGGAAAATAAGATAGAAAATTATTATTCTGTAATAACATCTGTGGCTTGCAAATGACTGTGGGAGGGACCAGAAGGTGAGTGAGAGCAGAGCCTCTTGTTCTCCCTCCTCTAAGGATGAGCTTTAGGGAGGAACAAATGAGAAAAAGCCTTTGCAGGAGCTCGAGCAGTTGCCAGCTGTACAGCAGAAGGGCATGAAATGAGAGAGGAAACTCTCCTCTTTTACATTTCAATACTTCTGGGCACTATGTGGATCAGCATTAGCAGTGATTTGAGAAGATGCCTTTCCCACTCCCAAGTGGCAGTATTCAGTGAATTGCTGTTACTTTTTCTCTGTGCGAAGTATAAAAGCTATTGAATAAGTAGAAAATAAAATACTTGCTTTTCAAAAATGTGCAGGATCAGAATTTATACATACTTTGTACAGTGAGCTACAAATACAGGCTGTCACTGGTGGAGTGTTTTCCAGTTAAATTCTTTAGCCCCCTTCATATCTGTCAAAAGCTTTTGCAGTAACAATGAGATGTCAAAGGAGTCTGAGCAGAAACATCATATCTCACAAAGAAGATCTTAGAAAAGGAGAAGAATGGGCATTGTTCTGAAACTACAGAAATATTTTGTTACCACAGTTGTCATTGTTTTGTCAATCAGCTTCAGTTAAGGCATTTGGTCTTATAGCCTATCAACAGATTTAAGCACTTTACTGCTACCCTTCTGAAATAAGGTAGAAAATTGTCGTGTCTCATGACAACAACTACAAATGAAGTCTCAAATGCATACATAAAAGAGAAATGTGTGAATGATTTTTTTTTTAATCTTTTCTGTCCAAAAGATTTCTATTTTTCCATAGGACAATGGAAGAGAAACAGCATATGCTTCTATTCAATTCCATAGATGCATACTTTGATGAAGAAATTTCTTTTTGTTCACTGGGGGAAACAGGTAAAATCTTAAAACAGACATTAAACTGAAAACCAAGTTAAAAAATAGCTAACAGAAAAACCTACTTTATTCAAAGAATTAAAAGTGTAGTGGAGAGGTACTTCCAGTAGAGGACCTTCTTTTCAGGACCCCATCCTTACTCCTAAATTCAATATGATTTGGTCTGGAAAAATTTGTGTTCATGTTTTGAATTATTTTACCATGCAAAATGTTAATTTCACAGGTTAAAAACCCATAGCTGCTTTCATGTGCTGGAATAGGTCAGAACTGTTTTAATAACTTAAAAATTCTGTGGACCTTTAGCCTTGTTAGAGGTGAAACACCTTTTGCATATTTGAAAATGAGATGAGGAACAATGAAATTCTCTTGCTTGCTTTAATTCTTGCTTAATCTTCTCTTGAAAGAGAGGATACAGGCATTTCTGTTCCATGGGAGTTTTTTTAAGCTTAATTTCTAACATCGTAGCTGTATAATTCTTTATAGTTTTATCTTTCATTAGGCCTTTTTTCATATTTAGTAATATAGTCTTTTGACTCATAATCATAATTTTCGTAGGGATTTATATTGTCATTTTTGCCAAGGCTCAAATTCACTGACTTCTGGAGTGGTTGTTTTCTGAATAAGACAATTTAAACCTCCGGCATGAACTCCACTGAATCCTAGAATTTCAAGATCTGTACCGAAATGCACTTATTTCAGTGTGCAAGCAGGCTTTCAACTTTTAAAAACATGTTTTACTAGGGAAATTATATAAAAAAATATATTAATTGAAATTATTCTGATGCTCAGACTATTCAGATTTTAATGTTCTTGTGTAACCAAAACTCCCATTGAATGTGTATTCTCAGGCATGAAACTTAACACTATATAACCAAAACTGTATGTGGGTTATGCAAAAGGAAAACAAAAAGTAACTGTGTGAGATACAGCTTTAAATTTTTTTACTTTAATATATTCATGTTCTCAACTTTAACTCTGAAGTAATGCTGCAGTGTTTAAATTCTGTTTATGTAGATACTCCATACTGTCACCGAAATTCGGGAATGAAAGAAAACTCCTTAACACCAATTTAGCATTAAGAAGCAGGCATTTCCTTTATTGCAGCGCTGGGTGTCAGGAGGATAGTACCTCAAGTCAGGCACCCCTAATGCTGGTTCTCTTGTCATATTTATACACAAATGTTACAAAGATTACAAAGTAGTACACTCCCCATTACAATAATTGGTTCATATTTCTTTGCCTAGTATGCAAATTAGAACACATGCTCAGTTCCTTTCTCCACCTCTGTCTTTTGAGTAGGTGGGATAATTTGGGTAGGGGGCTTATGGGTCAGTGGTCGTGGGGACCATGGCCCAAATTACCTTTCCCCTAGTTTCTCAGTACTTCAGTGTTGGTAATTGTTTGCTATATGCCTCAGCAAGATAAGGATGCTGCTGGAGGCAATTAATGTCCTCCCTTTCTGAAAAGTACATACATAAGGACCTTGAAGTGTCTTGTAGCTCCTCCTTTTTCTCATGATGTGTAGCAGGTGCTCATTCTAAGAATCGTTAGCCTTTTACCTAAAGTAATAATGAATAGTTTCTTATCACATATAATACAAGTAGGCCTTCATTACAGGCCTTTCTTCTTGGCTACATTTTCTTATTATGTATAATATAAGCAGGCCTTCGTTACAGGCCTTTCTTTTTGGCTACAATACCTTTGGCTCAAGCAAAGATCAGCCAGAATATCCAGATTTTAACCCAGTTTTAATCAAAACACACCTAAGACGTGTTCATTCTTGAAACTTGTGATCTGAACTTTGAGTTGTTCATAAGTAAGTGTTTGATCACTACCCCTCAAAAATTAATCATGCACAGAGCAAGTATATGTCCAGCATAGAAAGTCTATGTACAAAACTGCGTACTTGTTTCTGTGTTATTTGTAAGAAGTAGAAGAAAAGAGTTTACTTTATCGGGCAACAGTTCTAGGCATACCATCTCTTACTCCTGTGGACTATGGAACGTTTGTGGCAGGTTAATTGTATACATCTTTCCACTGGGATATTACTCGATTTCCCCTGAGATTCTGTGAAGATGTTTGAATCCTTATTACTTTTGCAGGTGAAGGAAGAAAAAAAAGAACACGACAACACTGAGTATTTGGGGCCTAAACCTTAGTCTCTGGTGTTTTCTTTTGTATCAGACAAAACTTTTTCTGACCTTCATGTGAACTTAGCCTATGCAGTGTTTAGAGAATTTTTTCTCACATAAGAATACCTGGTAGGATGAGGAAATTCACTCCTGCAAATTCTGCTGTTACAGTTGGGGATTTCTCTGCCGCCTTTGCCTCTTCTGTGCTTTGCTGCTGACAAGGTTACTGCTTTCCTCAAAATACACCACTTAGATAAGGTACAGTAACTGCAGCTCTGAAATCACAAGTGATGAGTATATATGAAGGTAAAAATTGGAAGGGACAGTGAGAAGAAAAGACCACATTACTAGAGGCATTTCTTTGTATCTCTGAGTTTCTCTCCAGCGCTGCTGGTTTTTCTCTCCCAACGTCTAAAGAGAATAAGTAGCACAAGTCAGAAGCTAAACCTCTTTATGTTTGTTCACTCATCTGTAAAACAGAGAATCTTGCATGTGTAATACTGCTTTTGGGATGAATATGTTAATATCTAAAAAACTTTTTAGGAATGTAAAACTATGTAAATGTGAAATATTAGCATACCTTTCTACTTTAACAAGAAGGGGAGATGCTGCAAGAGTTCATATGCTACTCTTGAAGTAGTTCAACGGAGGCCAAAGTGTCTTTGAGAGCAGTGTCCTGAGAGAATCTCTGAAATAGCAAAAATCTTATACTCCAACTGACTTCAACACGCTTGTATCTAAGTCTTGTGAGACAGGCTATTAATATTGTTTCTTTCTCCTCCCTTATTCACTTTGGGGCTGGTTTTGTAACGATCTGGACATACAGACTGGAGGAAGTGCCTCACACAGCAGTGTTTCAATTGCATAGTTCTTAGGTATATCTATGATCTGTGGTGAAAACAAAACACCTAAAACCACGTCGCTTTCCTCATCTCATGCCACCTATCCCTAAACAAATTAAAGCTCTACCTTAGCTGAAAGCTCTTCTTTGCTGGAGGGGGGGAACAGGAAGTCTCAGCTACCTTAAGATGTACCAATATCATAAAAATATGTTTGCAGTATCTTAAGGCAGGAGGTCAAAATGGTCTAGCGTTCAATCTAGTACATAGTGAGAAAGCCTTCTGAGAAGTGTGCAGAGACAAGAAGATGCAGAAGGCATGGCAGCATTGCACTCAAAAGCTCTCCATCTTCTGAAAAGCACAGTTAGGCCTTAAATTTTACAACGATACAGCGTGCAGGTGGAGAGCTATGGCCCTCAAAGACTGTTTATATATTTCCTTGTTAATAACATAACGTATCTTTCTGTTTAGAAGGGAGTTTAAATTCTGCAATATCTGTGGTCTTGTTTAGATGTCACATAGTTCTATACAGTAAATTAAAACCCCTCTAAGGAACCTGAAGGTGCACAAGTCCATGGGACCTGATGAGTTGCATCCGCAGGTCTTGAGGGAACTGGCGGATGAAGTTGCCAGGCCACTCTCCATCATATCTGAGAAGTCCTGGCAGTCCAGCGAAGTTCCTGCCGACTGGAAAAGGGGGAACATAACCCTCATTTTTAAGAAGGGTAAAAAGGAAGACCCAGGGAACTACAGGCCAGTCAGTCTCACCTCCGTGCCTGGCAAGATTATGGAGCAGACCCTCCTGGAGACTATGCTCAGGCACATGGAAAATAAGGAGGTGATTGGTGACAGCCAACTAAGGGCAAATCATGCCTGACAAATTTGGTGGCCTTCTATGATGGGGTTACAGCGCTGGTAGACAAGGGAAGGGTAACTGACATCATCTACCTGGACTTGTGCAAGGCATTTGACACTGTCCCGCACGACATCCTTGTCTCTAAATTGGAGAGACATGGATGCGATGGATGCACCACTCGGTGGATAAGGAATTGGCTGGATGGTCACACTCAAAGAGTTGCGGTCAACGGTTCAATGTCCAAGTGGAGAACGGTGATGAGTGGTGTTCCTCAGGGGTCGGTACCGGGACCGGCACTGTTCAACAACTTTGTCGGCGACATGGACAGTGGGATCGAGTGCACCCTCAGCAAGTTTGCCAATGACACCACGCTGTGTGGTGTGGTCGACACGCTGGAGGGAAGGGATGCCATCCAGAGGGACCTTGACAGGCTGGAGAGGTGGGCCTGTGCAAACTGCATGAAGATCAACAAGGCCAAATGCAAGGTCCTGCACGTGGGTCGATACAATCCCAAGCACGACTGTAGGCTGGGCGAGGAATGGATTGAAAGCAGCCCTGAGGAGAAGGACTTGGGGGTATTGATTGATGAGAAGCTCAACAGGAGCCGGCAGTGTGCGCTTGCAGCCCAGAAAGCCAACCGTGTCCTGGGCTGCATCAAAAGAGGTGTGACCAGCAGGTCGAGGGAGGTGATCCTGCCCCTCTATTCTGGTCTCATGAGACCCCACCTGGAGTACTGTGTCCAGCTCTGGGGGCCCCATTACAAGAGAGACATGGAGCTGTTGGAGAGAGTCCAGAGGAGGGCCATGAAGCTGACTGGAGGGCTGGAGCACCTCTCCTGTGAGGACAGGCTGAGAGAGTTGGGATTGTTCAGCCTGGTGAAAAGGCGGCTCCGGGGAGATCTGATTGCGGCTTACCAGTATGTGAAGGGGGCCTACAGGAAAGATGGTGAGGGACTGTTTATCAGGGAGTGTAGTGACAGGACAAGGGGTTATGGGGTTTAAGCTGAAGGAGGGTTAGAAAAAGATGCTAGAAAGAAATTCTTTACTGTTAGAGTGGTGAGGTACTGGAACAGGTTGCCCACCAGAGAGGTTGTGGATGCCCCCTTCCTGGAAGTGTTTAAGACCAGGTTGGATGAAGCTTTGGGCAACGTGGTCTAGTGGAGGGTGTCCCTGCCCGCAGCAGGGGGGTTGGAACTAGATGATCTTTAAGGTCCCTTCCAAGCCAAACCATTCTATGATTCTATGATTCTATGATTATACCTCTAAGACTGTAGCATAATGAAAAAAAAAATTTCCTTTGGTACCTGAGGTAAGCAAGGTTTGTTTATTTGGGGTTTTTTTCCCTCTTTTTTAATTAAAGAATGGAAACCTTTTGTTCTAGGCAGCTTCTGTGCAGTCATAAAATGTGCTATGTCAGAAAAAGGACACTGGAAGGCCATTCAGATAAGTACCAGTACAATTGCAAATTTCATGCCTCTCTGCACACCTGTGATACTGTTTATCAAGGTTCTTTTAAATGTTTCATGCGGTGGAAAAGACCAAAAATGTTCCATCACTTGCTGTATTTCACCTAAATGTGGTTTATATTTCTGTTTTTTGCAGAACAGCTATTGGACCTGAAAAAGTCCGCATTGTCATCGACAACACCACATTTCCCATTTTTCTAAATAGTTAAACACTCCAGGAAACATTGAATAGTTGATGTGCTTTGCCTGTGATATTACTTAATGAGCCCTTCTCATACATGCAAAGTTTTAATAATACTAAACTGTAATTAAACCTGGCCTGAAATGCTTTAACACGCCATCTAAGAAGCCTTAGCATTTAAAAATGCTCAGCTGCTCCACTGCAGAAGACTTATGTGGGGGATAGAGTCCCATCCAATGGTTGGCTCCAACGATTTTGTGCTCTCTTTTCTAAATTCATTCATCCTTCCTTTTAATAATGTAGCAGCAGAACTACATTCATGTAGTGATACTAGTTTCTGATCTCTGACCACATAAATGTAAGCTTTTTATTGTTTAGGTATGTCTCTGCTGACATTCCTGACATTCTAGGAAAGTGTTAGATGATCCTGTAATGATTCCCTCTAGCCCTGTGATGCTCGAAAACATGATAAATGGAAAAGCCTAATTCTTGTTGTACTCGCTCAGTTTAGAAGTAATAGCACCTTTGGTATTACTGGGTAAGAAAAGCAGAATTTCTTCCAGGGATGCTGATTTATTTATTAATTTGTTTATTTATTTATTTATTTTCCCCAACACTGGTAGAAATTCTGTTTCAAATCAGTTAAGTTGCAAAATCAGGAGTAAAACTGAATCTGAATTCAGGTTCATGTTATGCTGGGATGTTTGTGCAGAATGCTGTACTTATTTCTTTAAGTCTGTGGCAAAATCGTGCTCACTTCAGAAGCGTAAAATGGAAGGCAGTGAAATTGTTGCCTGAGACTGAAATAAAATGGAGTATACATACATGGCCTGCCAAAAAATTGCTTGTTTTGACCAAAAACAAGTTGGGAGTTGGATTCATTCAATCACATATATAGCATCTTACCTGATTATTAAGGGTTTTTTTAATAATAAAGAAGCCTAGAGTTTTAAAAACAAACAAAACCAGACTGTTCCAAAGTTGAATACATTGTTATTATCTTAATGTTAGCCAGAATAATAAATTAATACTTAAATTTTGATATTATCTCTGTGGAAGGTAAACTTAATATAATAGAAGGCAGGGTGATTATTTCTAAAGAAAAACTTTAATCCTGAGACTCTATTTTGTTCAAGTAATACCATGGAACTCAGTAATTGGTATGGGGTGACTTCCCATAAATGGTCAAACATAAACTTTCTTGATTAGTTAAGATTTTAAAGTGCGATGCATTTTTACATCAACTTAGGAATATCTTCATTGTATGCTACTGGCTGGGATTATTACTATTAATAATTTGTTTCAACCATCTTTTTTCTGAAACAAAAACTGAGTAAAACATCTTAACGCTGTTATTGTTTTATTTCAGAACCTTTTCATTATTTTAGATCTATTATCTTTTTAAATGTCTTTTTATATTCTTTATAGTTCTAAAGCTCACTTGTTTTTTACATAATATATTAAAGCCGAATACTGGTCTTGTGAAATCAAGACAAAATCGAGAATGAATGTATGAATGCTCCATTTTACTTAGCCTTCATAATCAAGTGAATAGAGAGACAGATAAAAGGTTTTTGTTTTGTTCTAGTAATTTCTCACTTAGTTGTTTCTCCTAGTTTTGGCTCGGATAGAGTTAATTTTCTTCCCAGTAGCTTGTATAGTGCTGTGTTTTGGATTTAGGATGAAAATAATGTTGATAACACCCTGATGTTTTTAGTTGTGGCTAAGTAGTGCTTACACTAAGTCAAGGACTTTTCAGCTTCTCATACTGCCCTGCCAGCGAGGAGGCTGGGGGTGCACAACACAAGAAGCTGCAAGAGGGGGCACAGCCAGGACAGCTGACCCCAACTGGCCAAAGGGGTATTACATACCATATGATGTCATGCTCAGCATATAACTGGAGGGAGTTGGCCAGGCTGGGCATCGGTCAGTGGGTGGTGACCCATTGCATTGTGCATCACCTGTTTTGTATAATCTTCTTTTATTATTATTGTTATTAATTATTTTCTCTTCCTTTTTGTTCCTATTAAACTGTCTTTATCTTAACCAAAGAGGTTTACTTTTTTTCCCTTCGATTCTCTCCCCCATCCCACTGTGGGGGTGGAGGGAGTGAGCGAATGGCTGTGTGGTGTTTAGCTGCCTGCTGGGTTAAACCATAACATTGTTTTATGAAAAAGACAGTTTAATTATTATTAATAATAACATTAGTCCCACCACTAAACTTGCACTTAGGAATAGTTACTTTTATTTTATTATATATATCCTAGCCGAGTTTTATGATTTTAGCCTTATTGTTGGTAGGTTTTGTGTGTAGAAAAATTGAAGATGCCTGAAAGAACCAATTAACTTACCCTTAATGGAAGATATACCATGCTATTCTTTTGATTCATTTTCATACAAAAAACCTAATTTTATGAAGAATGTATGCATACATACACCTTTACTACCTGTTTTCAGTACTAATGAGCTGTAAGCCTCTACAAACATTGTATAATTGGGTTATTCTAATGGAAATTAATGTTTCAATATAAGTATATATGACTGGGTGTGGATGACTGGGTATGGTTTAATTTACGATTACATACCTTTATCTTTTTTTATTGGATAAGTGTGTTGTTTGACACTGTTGCATGTACTTAACACAGGGGTAAACTTATATTATGATACAGATCTTACTTGTTGAACAACAGGCAATATATTTTGCCTGTGGTCTTCCTGTTCCATTGGTTTTGCCAGGTATGACATTCAACAAATATTGTAGCAAATTCCAAGAGTTTAAATGCTAGCTTCTTATGTTTGAAGCACTTTTTTGTAAATTACTGATTAAAACTGTGTGGTTTTTTCTGAAGATTTAATTATGTCAACAGAAAATACTAGGTTTTTCTTATTGACAGATAACTGGATATGGTTCTGGAGCTGAGGTTGCACAGGAGCTTTGACTACATTAATATTTCTTTTTTATGTTAAAGATATCTTAATTTATTCATATGCTCCTCTCACTTTATATTTTCAATATTGCACCTACCTAAATCAATCTTGGTTTGGATCTAAAGCTATAATAGATAAATACAAGAAAATAAGTCGTCTTCCACAAAATGCTTCCTGGAAAGTGAATGAAAGAGCTGAGAAATTAAATTTAAGCCATAAAATAGTATCTAAATGAGAATTATTTTCCTGGGGCTATTAACTGAATATGAATGTCATTTTAACATTAAATAGTCTTTTCTTGTTAACAATTTTTGCAGATTTTTTGAGATTGTGTTTGAATCAAATTTAATTTTGGATTGCTTGTGTACATGGTCTGTCTTTTTTCTAAGGCTTTTTTTTTTACATTCTGCTACAGCTAGGAGTATAGATCTAAGGAAAAAAGTTTCAATGCCGAGAATATGAAAAACAAATTTTAATTCTGAAGTTTAAAGATTTGATGATCTTATTCTCTACAAATTGTTAGCCAGGGAAAGAGAATCTGGATACAGAAGTGTAAAAGCTTTTGTGAGTTTACTAACCATAATATTCAAGCGTGCGTGTACATAGTTTGTTAGGGCTAATGGAAGATAATCAGGTTCATCTCTCCAAATCAGCGTATCTGGATGCTTTGGTGCTCACGCATACATTTTGTAGATGAAAATGCTGAAAGATTTTAGTCACTCATGTAGTACGCTTGCATACATCATAGTCACAGTTTCAGTGTTGCATATTTTGAAGTAATGAAGCAGCAGGAGGTTTGTAACAGTGCCTGTGTGCAATGGGAAGAGGAATGCTCTTCCAGAATGCCAGTGTCTGGCATTTGGGAAGAAAGTTACTTTAGGATTTAGTCCTTACTTCATGAAAGCTCTGGACATGTAATGTTTGGTGGATGCCAACTCTGACCTCAAGCATTTAAAAATGTGCAGTGTGGATTCCTTAGGTTCTTGTCTATGAAGTAAGCAGTGATATGTTGCTGAGTTCAGAAAATAAATCGCCAAGTAACATAGTAGTATCATCTCAGCCTGGTTTAAGCAGTTTTGGATGGGCTGGTCTGAGTTGTACAGCCTAGAACTGAAACCTGGAGGGAGTTAGGTTGTGTGGTTTTGCGTTGATTTTTAAACAGATATCTTACTATGTTGTAAAGGGTTTATATTTGGCTAGTTAGTAACAACTGTGATTGTATTAATGTATGTATTGAGTTCTGACTATTAATTTGTTACCTAATATGAGTTCATGCATGTCTTTGCTAAAGGGAACAGAAGGGGCATCCTAGCAGCCAACTGCCAGCAGCAACTTTAATTGAACTTTTATTTTCCCAGAAAACAGTTGAGAAATTGAAGCTGAAAGATTTTCAGGCTTCAAGAAACGTAAGAATTTCTGCAGAAACTGTAAAAGGAACTGAATAAGCCACAGATATTCAAAGTCTGTAACAAGTTTGAGAAAATGGAAAAGGGAGCAATATAAGGTAATTTATGCCCTGGTTTGGTTTAATATATTCAACTGAATTTGATACTATCTTCACAAGAACGAGTACATTTTCTATTAAAATAAATCAGAATTCTTTCATTGAAACTTATTATTTTACTTTCAACTCTCTGCTTATTAAAGCTAAGGAACAGTTTCCCTGAAGATATTTGCATCTATTAGCAAAGGAAAGATATGTACTATTAGAAAATACTTAACCTAGGGCAAATTGGTGACAGCAGGATATTGAGCAATTAAGTCTGTGTTCTTGGAGAAGATGTAAGGGAAAACCCAGATAAATGTAACAGATACTTAGGTTGTCTAATTGAGCTGCTTAGACATTTTCTTTTCTGAAGAAAATACATAGGGATATAAAAACTTTTGGGTTTTTACTCTGAAGGCTTTTTGGCTGCAGAATGCTTTTTGAAGACAATTCAAAGTTTTCTGTGGAAAGCAGGAAAAACAGTGTTCTATTTTTTACATGAAATTTGCTATTTTCAGCAATGGATTACCCTAGTGAATAGATGGAAAGTATCAGGCACCAAGCACACCGACAGTCTAATGACAGACTACAGGCCAAGTAAGAAAAAAGGTCACTCCGAACACTTACACTTAATTTCTGCTTTTCCTTAAACTAGTATCATAATTGTGTCACCTTGCTTGTGTCCTCCATTTTTAGTGTGATCAGTTGCAGTGTAAATGTAACTGCAGTATATCTAATCAATTGTATTTCATACTGTATAATTCAATTTTTAAATGTGTTTTTCAGTACTGACCTTTGGTTTATGCTGGTTAATTTTTTTTATCTTTTGAATATTTTTGTTCTGTCAACTAATATCACACACATAGTTATATTTTAGATTGTTTATTTGCAGGAAAAAATATAGTTTTGTGTGTACTGTGCTAAGTTTGCAAAGAGAACACTTCTGATCTTGAGTCTTGTATCTCATAAAACTTAGCTAAAGTTTAGGTGACCTAACTGATGAAAGAAATACATTTTGAAGTTTATTTAATAATTGGTTCACCCTCTGGTAGGTGATCTGTATTTTCTGTCTTGATTCCATAACTTGAAATTGTTAGGTACATATCTGTAATAATTTATGTGCTAGAGTCTGGTACTTAAGCAGACATAGCAGACTAGCAGAAGCCAATACAGACATACATACAGAGTATATATGTGCAACACACCATTTCCAGAGTCTGTGTATGTATGTATGTACATATATATGTACATAGAGTTCAGCAGTAGTTAATGATGCTGATTCAGTGATTTGATTAAAGGTAAATGAAAGCAAATTGATTTTACCCATTCCTCATATAACACCTTTTTTGTTTTTTAATTTGTTGTCTATTTTTACTTTTTAACTTTTTCTCCCATTTCAATGAATGGTTATGGTCTTCATGTGCTTAACTGATGAAGACAGTGATACATTTCAAACTGTTTAAGTTTTTCTTGAAATATGAAAAGTAAATAATATTCTGCAGTACAGTATTATTTGAGATGGTTTGGCCTCCAATGTTATAAAAATAGATGGTTTTTTCTGCCCAGAATTCCTGTGGTTTTAATTTAACAGCATTATTAAATCTCCTCATCATCATATTGAAGAAATTGGTGATCTGGAAAATGCAGACTAATTAATATCATATTGCTGAATACTGAGTATTTTTATATAATAACTGATTACTGCCAGAGATATGAATCTTACGCCAGACTGACACACATAAAGCAGATTGTCCCCACTGTTGAAAATTGAATTAAAGTGATAGCAAACTACAGAAGTATTTGCATTTCAGTAGAAGATTGGGTACTTTAACTTTATTAGTGTATGTTTGTTCTGTCTGTTAATGGAAAAAAAGCCCGCCACACCACCAAAAAACAAACTCATCTAGTGCATATCTGTTCTCTGGAAGCTGATAATTATTGGCTAATTAAGCAGAGATTGGAGTGACAGGCTTTGGCTAAATTCTCTAGTGTAGTAATTACTGATTTGTAGCATTTCCTTCCTTAAAAAATTAAATGTGACCTTGGTTATATTTTATTATTAATTCGTAAATATTAACGTTTTGAAATTTGATCTTGTTAGTTTGTCTGTAAGAATAAAAGAAGGTGATCTTTAAAATTAAGTGGGGCATGCTTATAAAATAGTACATTGTGTACTATTTTGTACTTCTTGATATCACTTAAAACTAAATATTAAAGATATTTCTGTAAAGAAATTACTCATATGGTGTAATACTTTCCACAGCTGTCACTGATCTAATTGTTGCAGTGCTCACTAATGGCCAAAAAAAGAGTTTGACAACTGTTTTGTAAATGATTTGCATGGTCTCTATTGTAATGTTATCTTAAGCACTACTGTAGGTGGTATCGAATAGTACCCTTGTTTTCCCTCCAGAGAACCTATAGGTCACTAGACTTTAGCATTGAACTCCCACTCCTCCTCTTGAGAGGTCGTTCTCTCAATGTAAGTTTGAAATATATTACAGGATGATAGCACTGATGAGTTATTCTATAAGCAATTAAGAGAAATCCCTAGATCAGTAGCCCTTGTCATTATGGCAGATTTCAATTTCCCAGATATCAACTAGGATACCAAGCTGCTGTGACAAGGACGTCTGGGAAATTCCTGAAGGTTGTGGAAGATGATAGATAATTTCTTGTCACAAGTATTCGGTGAGCCAACTACGAAAGAAGCCCTCCTAGACTTGTTGTTTGTGAATAGAGAAGGACTCGTGGAAGATGTGACAGGAGGTGGCTGTCATGGCCACAGTGATCATGAGATGGTAGAGTTTAAAGTTTTTGGTGTTCAGCAGAGTTGCTACCCTGGATTGCAAGAGAGCAAACTTTAAGCTGCTCAGGGAGCTAGTTAGTGGTGCCCCCTGGGAATCTGCTTTTCAGGGCTTAGGGGTCCATGAGTGCTGGTCAGTTTTTATGAATGACCTTTTAAAAGGACAGGAGCAGGCAATCCTGTTGTGTTGGAAGTTAAGCAAGCAAGGCAAAAGACTGGCTTGGCTGGCCATAGAACTCCTGTTGGAAATCAGGAAGAAAAAGAAATTGTATGATCTCTGAAAGCGAGGTCAGGCTTCACATGAAGAATACAGAGCTGTGGTTCATTTGTGCAGGGAGAAGACACAAAAGGCCAAAGCTCAACTAGAGCTGAACCTGGCCAGTGTTGTTTCCAATAACAAAAAAGTCCATGGGGACTAATGGGATTCATCCCAGAGTGCTGAAGGAGCTAGCAGGTATTGTGGCAGGACCCCTCTCAATCATCTACCAAATGTCATGGGACCCCAGCTGGGGAGGTCCCTGCTGACTGGAAGCTAGCCAGCGTTACTCCAATTTACAAGAAGGGCTTGAGGGAAGCCCCAGAAAACTACAGACCTGTTAGTCTAAACTTACTATATGGAAAAATTGTGGAGATCATGCTGGACTGTATTGAAAGGCATTTAAAAAACAATGCAATCCTCAGGCACAGTCAACATTGGTTCACAAAGGAAAAGTCCTGTTTAACTAATTTGATACCCTTCTACAATAAGGTCACTTGCCTAGTGGATGAAGGGAAGGTAGTGGATGTAGTTTTTCAGGTTTTTAGTAAGGGGTATGGTACTGTCCCTCACAGCAACCTTCTGGACAAGTTGTCCAGCTGTGAGATGAGCAGGTAGACAGTGCACTGGGTGAAAAACTGGCTATTCTGGGCCCCAGCCTTTCAAAAGGATGTGGAGGTACTTGAAAGCGTCCCAAGGACACTTTTATTTTATTTTATTTTTATGTTATGCTCTGTTATTTTATGTTATGCTATGTTATTTGTCTCAATCCGTTTCAGAGCTGATGCTCAGCAGCATTAGCACAATGCACATGTGTAGCTTAAAACAGGCTGATGCATTTTTCAGTTGAGCTTGAAAAAACGTACCTTGCCATCTGGCAAAGGAAAGCCACAGAGCCACAGAAAGCAGCAGCAGGAATACAGGCCAAGCAGTCCCGGGTCCTCTCCCAAGAGGGAGAACTTGAACTAGGAGCAGCGGTACCCACCACACACAAACAAACAAGAAGAAGAATAAGAAGAAGAGGAGGTGGGTGGAACCGTGGGATTATTTTCCAAAGTATGACACCGGCCGATGATAAGCATCCTTTTGGCCTTCCAAAACTTGCTCCGCCACGGTGCTTCTTGGCCAGCGATGCGGGAAAAGGGCTCTCGTGCCTGCCCTGCGCGTGTATTGCTGCAGCAAGGCTGGAGCCCTTCCGAGCACCGGCTGTTTTGCCCAAGCAAGAAACCCTGGGGAAATGGAGCCCTGACAAGGGGCTGTGCTCAGTGCCACAGAGGACAAGAAGACACCCCCGCGGGCCTCCCTTGGGGCCCGCCCTGGGAGTCTAGAAAGCTTCCTCCCCCCGGACGCGGGGCACGAGGGCCACCTTCGTGGAGCGTGAGCAGCAGGCACCTGGCCAAAGGGGCCCAAAGCAGGCCTGGCAAGGGGCCGGTGCTCAGTGCTGCAGAGGCAGGCAAAAAACCCCCGGCGACGCTTGCTAGCCCACCGGGGGCAAAAAAAGCCTGCCTCCCCCCAGCTGCAGGGCACGAGAGGCCATCTTCGTGGGGCAGGCATGAGCAGCAGGCAGTGACCGAGCCAGAAGGGAGCGGAGGAGCCCTGACAACAAGCGGTCCTGCTCAGTGCTGCAGAGGAAGGCAAAAAACCCCCGGGGACCAGTGCCAATCTGCCCCGGGGGAAAATTCCTTCCTGACCCCAGCGGTGCTGGCGATCGGCTATTCCCTGAGCACCTGAGCAAGACCGGCCTCCTCCTCCTCCTCCTCCTCCCACAGGTAGGCTGGCCACGCCTCCCAGGAGAGAGATGCCCAAGCCCTAATTCTCGGCCCTCAGCCTGGAGCCATCTCAGGGGCAAAAGGCCCCTGGCCTGATCTACTCTGGGGACAAGAAGCCCTCCCACGCCTGCCCTGGGACCCCTGGCAACATCTCTGCATTCCATTTCTTTACTTGCTGCTGCCCCTGGCTCCGCAGGGGATGAGGACGGCCAGCTCTGCAGCGCTCCTCAGGAACCTCCATCAGCCTCGTCCTGCCCCCGCAGGGGGGTCCTCACCCAGCCCCCTCCAACCAATTCCACCGGCTCCTTAAGGACCCCCACTCGGAGGTCTTTGGGCTGTCCCCGGGCCAGCTCTGGCAGTGGCACACGGGAAGCTGCTCCCTTTTATCCTGCCCCGGGGCGTTGTGACTGCTGTGTTGCCGTGGTGGCGGCACTGTGAGGTGGGGGTGACGGGGACCCCCATGCACAGTCCCCCTGCCGTCCCTCCGCCCAGCATCGTTCGGAGGAAGGAAGGAAGGAAGGAAGGAAGGAAGGAAGGAAGGAAGGAAGGAAGGAAGGGAAGGAAGGAAGGAAGGAAGGAAGGAAGGAAGGAAGGAAGGAAGGAAGGAAGGAAGGAAGGAAGGAAGGAAGGAAGGAAGGAAAGCCTTTGGGGTGCTGGCCCCGAGGCAGTCCCCATGACTAGGAGTCCCAGGGGCTGTCCCTGCCCTTGGTGGCCATGCAGCGGGCACAGCTTCTGCCATTCAGCTTCCAAGGATGAACGTTAAGTTTTGATAGTTCACTGACTGCCACATCAAAAATTGTCACATCTTCTAGTCAATATCGATGGAAATTTTTTTGAAAGTGTAGGTGGTACTTGGCTTTCTACTTTCGTTAATAATCCCTTGGCTTTTCTTTTCTTTTTTAACTGTGGCCATCAGTGGCCATCGATCTTGGTTGTATATCTCTTCCCAAATGTTTGCCTGTGAACAACTATTACACAACAGGTCATGTCAGCGTGACGGTTTTCAGTGTAAAGTGAGGGCTGTTTACAGCACTTAAGTGCAAGAATTATGCTCACACACTTGTGTTCAAGTGGCCCAAAGTTCATTGTAGCACTTGAAATGACTGACCAAACACATTCCACATATATCTTCCTCTTCTAAAGCCCTTTGACAGTCATGTTTCAGGCAGCTGATGTAAAAAGAAGCAAGCTTTAAAAATGTATTGTGCTTTACCACCCTTGCCTGGTGCTTTTGGCTGGTTGGGACATAACTCGCTATGGAGGCCTTATGCAGTGTTTCCTTCTACTCTTAAAAAAGATCCTCCAGAGAGGGCCATTTCATTAGTGAGTAACGTCTGACATCATGTGAGTGCTGTTGTAATATACACAATATTAGCGGCAATCTTTGAAATTCAGTAGTGCTTTGCTTCCTGTGCCTTAGCTTTTGTGATTGCTTGTTTCACGATTCCAGCTCTGGTGTCTTGTATGATGGGAAAGGCAGCAGGTGGCACGAGACCATGTCCTGCCCTGTTTTCTTCTGGACTTCTTCCTCTGATGACTTCTCTTAATATTTCCAGTAGGGACCACCTGTCCTTTTCATCCACATCTGTAAGAGTGAAACTGTTAGAAAAAATAATCTTAAGGGCAATATCATTTTCACAATGTGGGCCAGCAGAAGGTGGCAATTAAATGGAAGAGAGTTTGGCACTTTTAATGTCCAAATTCAGCAGGTCAGCTAAGAGAAATTTTCTTAAAAAGTAAGGACCTGGGTCATAAGTGATGGCTGTTAATTTCCACTGGCTGTATGTGATTTCATGCTCAGTCTGTCCACTTCACTAGAAAATGTGTTTGGTACTTCCCTAAAGTGAGCCTGAATGATCAAATTCATGCCGGTGTGGAACCCACCCAGAGCCTCTTCCCCTCCATGGGGCATCCGAAAGCCCTGTGCGGTCCCTGCGGGGCCTGTGGGTACTCTGTCAAGCTGGTCATGTCTTTCAGGGATTTGTATTGCCTGGGAAAAAAAAGTTGATGTTTAGAAACCTTTAAATTTGGATTTAATCCTCCACATCTTTTCTATAAACTTAGACTAAGAAGGGGCAGGCAAAGATGATTCTCTGTCTCCTTCCTGTTTTTTCTTCTTTTATTTGGAGAGTGGTTTCTGGGCTACCACTCTTTTAGCATACTTTTATTTTGCCTTGTCTCACTTCTTTTTTCACCTTCATCTTTCATTGCTCTTTCTCCCATTCTCACCTACATGAAATGAAACTTATGGATTCCTGAATAAGATTTCCAGTCTAGAATGTCTGAGCAAGCAGAAAATAGGGAAAAATGTTATCATCTTGTTTAAGATTTCTCCTGTGATAAGGGATGCTCACTGTTGCTCATATTTTATGCCACCAATGCAGTGCATTTCTTCAAGCATTATTATTTTCTTTTCCTTTTTTTAACAATTGAGATTTGAGGAAATCTATACATTAACAAACCAACATTTGAATACATATACTGATCCTTATTGCACTGTAATTATACTACTTTTCTCAATAATGATTAACTAATAATGTAAAATATATTGGCATTGCATAGTAGAAGAAATACTTACAAATTGCATAACATTTGTTTAAGTTAATAGGCTTAATAGATGGTATTAAACTAACTGAAAATTCTAAGTATAGAAATTTGGCAAAAACTAATAGAACAATAACATTTAACTTCACAAAGAAATATATTTTTGCTCATAAACTTGGTTTATTTATTAAAATGTAATCATAGCTGACTGAGTTCTGTAGAAAGTGGGAAGGCATTAGGAACAGTTTTATAACAGTGCCATCTAGGAGATTACCCAGTAGCTACTCCAGTAACTCAGAGTCAAACTAAGACTGACATCTTGTGATTTTTTTCTTTTTTTTTTCTTAAATTCAGTTACATGGTGCTTCTTGTGCCATTCTCCAGGACCTATAGAAATAACATACAATGCTGCTTTTCACTTGCCAAAGTTATCTGAGTGCTGGTCTCATGGTTACAACACACCCAGAAAGTTTTTCATTTTTCTTAAAATGATCAAGAGCTGCCAGAGAAGTAGAAATTTGCAGTTGCGGTTTATACATGGCCTGTATAAAAATCAACATAGAAATCAGTGCTCTTGAAAATCTATGGTCTGGATTTTTTCAAAGCATGTGTGTATCTAAATCTGTAATGAAATACTACCATAGTGAACAGGATATTAAACAGAGAATGATAAAAGGCAAGAATTTGGTTTCTAAGAAAAAGTGGATGGAATATTAATAAAAAAGGAACATATCTTCATTCTTCATGCAAATAAACATTACCTAGTTAGTCATCCATAATACCAGTCATTTCCAACAAAATATCCTTTGAAGTGTCTAGTACATTGACTACCTTTTCATGGATAAATATTATTTTCCCTTTAAAAAAAAAAAAATCTAAAGAGAAGTTGTTCCAAGTGGGGAATCTTCAGGAGCCAGTGCAACTCCAGTTACCTAAACTGAGAGTCTGATATACCATCCAGAATAGAAATATGGTTAAGTAGAGCTGGCCCAGTAGCTAAGATAGCTAAGACAGCATTTGGGATTGGGAGACAAAGTCAAAGTCATGATAGCTGTTTATATACTAATAATTTAAACAGGGCCAATGACTGATTTCTGGCCCTTAAACCTGATGACCTAGCTGGGCCACATCCATGCTACATGACACATGGCTTCATGGCCCTGAAACACAATAATTATTTTCAATTTGTTGGGGGGTAAGTGGTGTTTGGTTTGGGGTTTTTGTTTGTTTGTTTTTCTGCTAATTGAAGATGTTGGTGCAAATGGGTCTAAAATGTATTCCTATAAACACATCTTTCAGCCAATGATAAATTTTCTCCAAATTCATTTGTCATGACTATGATACAGAATTTCCAGGTTTAAGATCTGCACAGAAAAAGGTATTGGAGAAGATATGTACTCAAGGGTGCAATAGGATGGCATGGTTGAAATCATTTGCAAAGAAGAAAGATTCTCTGACACCTTCTCTAGAGATAATTTCATAGTCAGCCAACATTTGTAGCAGTGTAAATTAAGTGGCTTAAAAAATATCCCTTTTAGTTGTAGCTGAAGTTGTTAGCTCTATACTATGTACAATTACTTCTGCAATCAACTGTTACTGAGTTCAGAAAAAGCAGTGTTCTGTGGGGGACAAAAAGAACCTCTTCTATAACCTGTTTTTTGGTTTATTGCATTTACACATTGCTTTGGGAGCCCTCAGGGTAAAAAACACCACATACTTTCAAAATTATATAAGTTACTACCGTCATTATTTGAGGAGATGAAACTACTCTTAGAGCATGGAAAGTATGTTAATAATCTTTCTAATTTGTATAATGTTTCTTTTGGCTTTTTATATCTGTTATCCTCTAGGATTTAATCCAGATTCAGGACTATTACTAATCATCTGATACCATAATATTAAGCATTCAAATTTCTTCCAGTATATATGAGTTAAAATACATTCTGCGAAGGTTGTATCCCTAGACTAATTGTGCCTTCTCTGAGCCTCAAGCACTTCTATGATGTTTATACATTAGAGTATCCTGTATGCTTAAGAAGGAACCACGTCTATTTAATGCAAATATAAAATTCAGAACTGAAGAGATTATTATTTGGAAGTTGGATTCAGTTAAAAGAGCAATAAAAACTGGATGCAGACTTGGAAATAAAAGTTTTAATGATCTTGCAGAAGATTAAATTGTAACCAGTGAAATCATAAACAAAGCCATATTTTTATCTTGCTTAAAGGTAAAATAAATGATGAGTTTCAGTTACAAGGAAAAAAAAAAGCTATATTCTTTTTTTGCTGACACTATCACCCATAAATAGTGTTGACTTCTGTGTATATGAAAAAGCTGGAGGTAACCTTGTAAGGAAGACCTTTAATCATTTTAGGTTTCAGCATGGAAGCCAGTGTCCCTTTCAAAGGTGTATAAATAATAGCACTTTGGGTTACCCAGATAAAATGAAAAAGAGGAAGAAAACACTTTCTCGCTTCCTGGCCCTTGTCCTTAAAAAACCTAACCCCCAAACCAACAAAAAACCCAGAGACTTCAACAAATGAAATTTTATATTTCAAATATTATTGATTTTCTTCTTGGAATAATAATTTTTCAATTTTATGGTTAATGTTGAATTATAGGTACATCTGTTTACATTCAAAAGGAGAATTCTCTCCACTACAAAACAAAACATTTCTTGCTAAAATTAAATAGAACTAATTTGCTTCTTTTTTTTAATCTTAGTCTGCAATCCTTCCTTAAAATCATCATAAAATTTGTATTTTAAATACCAGAAAATCATAATATTTTAGAAATTCTTCAATGCTGAACACATTCAATATGTTAATGAGCTCTACCTTTGATGACATTATTGGATATTTTTTACCGATTTTCTGAAACTCCTCCTTGTTGGGCAGAACAAATGCATGAAACTGCAATTACCTTTTCTTTAAAGGTGTCAAGAGTGATGATTTTCTTGTGAGGTTTATGGATATCAGCATCCAATCCTTGGCAATGTTCATACTTACACCACTGGACTGGTGTTTTGCCATTCTCAACCCGATTAGTTCATTTGTCCCATTAATAATAATAGCTATAGAATTTTATTTTTCTTGTGCTGTGGATATCACATGAAGGTAATTGTGGATCGATACAATTTGTTGTTACTTACACTTGGTAATTTTATCTTTAGCTTATTCTTAAAAATTTAGCATGCTTTTATTAGTGTAGTTTGGAATAATAATTGCGATTTGTCACCACACTTTTTTTGTCATTTTGACAGTCACGGTGGGATCTCTTATTTTTGGACTTTAAAATTTTTTTCAGAGTTGCAACAGAATTTAAGAAACACTAAGCATGTGGTGAAAATAGGTGTCTGAAAATGTTTTAGGTAACCATTACTGAGAATTTGTTTGCCTTTTTTTTGCCTTTTTTTCAAAAAGTACATGCCATATTTCTTTACCCTTTTAATTTTACATGCTTGTTCCTTCTGTCCAGGCTGCTTGGATGAGTCTTCCTTGAGATTCTGTTTGCACTTTATTCCCCCACAGGCTACTGCTGAATGATACACATCCTTTCTGCTTCCCAGTGGCTCTGTAGCATTTGTCCCCTGTATTATGCTAAATGTCTCTCAGAATGGAGCCGTGAATAGGTGTCAAACTACGATGTCCTGCAAGGCAAACCAAAACCTTGAGAGGCTGCCTCTGGCTCATGCAGAGACTGCATAATTGAATGTTCTACATCATTTCACCCATTTGCAAAGTCTCACTTGTTACAGTTTACATGGTAATTTAAAATATTGGTGGAGGGTGAGGCACTTGCAAACTGGGCAAAAGGGACTGCTTCAAACCTGTTTTTGTTAGGAAGGTCTAGAGCTTGCATGAGTGATTACGACACTGTCCTCCAGCAGGAAGAATAAATTTCAGTCTTTTTCTCTAGGCAAAGCCCCACAATGTCAATGAGCATAGTGTGCCCAGAGTTCCTTCGCATTAGGGGTAGCACAAACTGTACAGAATATCTGAAATTATATCAATTTCTGTCACTGTAGTTGCAAAAAGGTTAAATGTAACTGAGCATTTTGGTGAGAAACACATCTTCTATAGAATGAGATAAATATTGATGTCTAGGGTAAGACCCATACAAACAAGGTCTCAGATGTTTATAAAAGAAGCTTGGGGACATCAGCTTGGCTATAGGGACTTGTGGTTGCTCTGATGTATCCCGTCTTTGGTTATATGTGATTATAGGCATGGGTAGGTGCTACTGTGCCTCAAATCAGACGAGATTATGAGGACTGACTGCAAAACCAGGCCCACGATACCTAGAAAGAAGCTGTGGTCCTATGTGGCACCTTGAGCTTGTATAGGTTGCCAAGACCAAGGTAGAGTAGTGGAGGAGGAAAACCAAGGGAGGCTGGACTATATCTCCTAACTCCTCAGCCACTTTGCCTTCCTTGTCCTTTGGTCACTAAAGTGGGCACAGCTGGTGCTGGCACTGCATTTAGTTCTCTTGTTCGTGCTTTAGATTAGACAAGAAGAGGTGGGAGAAAAGCAAGGACAAGCAAGAGATGTGTGTGCTGAGGCTTTTCAGTCTACCACAGCTACTAGTGTGGGCTGGCCTTACTAGTTCACTTTGACAGTGGAGGACAGTAGTGGGCGTAGTGGGCAGCATAGCCACCATAGTCTCTCTATGGGTATTGATACAACTCCCATAGACAAAAGGATTTGAGATCAGCGTTGATGTGTTCATTATAGTTGAATCCCTTTATGGTCAATGAGGAAAGGGAGACAGTCTTCCAGGTGCTGACCTGGAACCCCAAAATGAGGTTTCTGTTTGCATCTAGAGATCTTAGGAGCAGACTGATCTCCTCATTTGGGTGTCTGAAGTTAAACCTCATCAAAACCTACCCCTCCTGTTTCTGGTGCCAGTCCTTTTCTACATCCTTAGGTATTCTTGTGATGCCAGAATCAAATCTGCCAGTGGTGTCTCTGGTCTCTGAAAATATTTTTTTTTTCCTCCAAATTTCTCTCCCTCTTCCATGCATAAGTTTCTATATTTAATCTTTTTGACATTTAGAGAGTACAAGTGGTCAGAATACTTACCCAAAACTGATCTCAGCTGTCATCACCTTGGCTAGTTCTGGTGTTCTTAATGGTTTGGAAGGATACAGTTTTCAATGTTGTCTAAATAATATGATTATTTGTATCAATAGAGCCCTGCATGGAGGAAACTTCTTCATCTCTGTTTCACTTCAATTTTCTCTTTTATTGTATATCCTCGTCTGTAATATTAAGGAAGAAAGAGGGCTATAATAATGCCTTGGTAGATCAAAGATGAGAAAACACAGTCTTTGTACTCACTACAAAGGCCATTTATTATAATAGATTAGCTAAGAAGTTTGAGGCGGTTTACTTTTTTAGCTGAGAGCTGGCAAATAGTCATTACCTTTTCATGTAACCGTACGATTGTGCATTTGTGTCATTGTGTCTGTATGAATGTTAAAGTTCCATATTTCAGAGCCAAGTCTCTGGATCATGTAAATTATTTCATTCCATTGAGGCCAGTGATATATTGTTGAGGCACAAAGATTTGCACAGATTATCTAAGAGAAGCATCTGGGGTTGCTATACTTAATTTACGGTATTTCTGTAGGTTGCAGTGATTGCACTGTAAAGGGTAGAGAGATCAATGTAGTGGTATGTGATTTAGCAATAAGTGTGTAAAAGATGTAGATTTATTTCTCTTCACATCTATAAAAACTTTAAAATAAATACTGACTTCACCATTACTGCTCCGTGCAAGGCCTCAGGCAATTACTTTTTAATCAGTATTCGAAGAACTCCTTTTTCACCTTAGGAAACATTTTTATGAATGTGTAAATGTTCATGGTTTCTCCAGGCAATAAAAAGCCATTAGAATGGGGAGGGAGGGGCGGTGGGGGGGTAGGGTAAGAATTTTGACAACTCTGAAGAAACTTAATTTATAGAAACCTAATTTATACAAGCTCATAGGAACTCCTATAGTGATCCTCTACACAGGCAGAAATTTCACTGGTGAGCCAAAATCCCAGACTAGTAAAAGAAGTCTGCTAATCAGCCCAGCATTAAAGATGATATGATCCAATGTAGTATTGTGAGCACATATATTCCTGCATGGAATCCCAAATCAGTTCAGATTTGTATAATCTGCATATACATGTAGTGCATAGATTATGGACTTCTGTAAAATATAACAATATAATTGTGTTACGATAGAATGATATATTACAAGATCGAGCTCTAAATAATCCCATATTTTGCTTTTCAATTAAAACCAAATAGACTTTACCTGAATGTTTCATACCAACAGGGGTTTTCTGTGGTGGGTGAGAGATTTAAAATGTTCACGCCAAAAAATAAGATCTCCAGACTGTATAAAACCAAACATCTTCAGTTACTCAGTAGGATACAGAATTTGCCCATTAGTATAAGAGAACATTACATAAACATAAAAATCAATAAACAACTTGTTAACCTCAGGCACTTGAGGGGAGGAAAACCAGAATGATAGCCTATGCACTCTGCTTTGAAACCAAGCAAATCCAAAGTACATTGAACCAAGATGTGAAAAGAACTGTGAGAAAAATTATCTGATGTAGCTAAGGTACTTTAATCTAACATTTTCCTGCTAAATTAGTTTACACATTAATAAAAAGTAATTGTAAAGAATATTTATCAAAAATTAAATATTTTAACTCCAATTTCATAAAATATTAAGTTCTCAAAGTTATTAGACATTAAACATGAGAGTATGTACTTCAGAGTGTTTATTATGCTTTGTCACTACGCTACATGAAACTTTTTATTTAATTTGTCGCAGATTTGTATAATTATTATAATTTTAATTGTTAACAGAGTGATATTTTCCCCTGGGGAAAAGAAAGCCATCTTTTCAAATTCTAACAGCTTAGGCTAACCAAATCTAAGATAAGATACAAAGCCAACAAAGCTGTCTAGTTTCTTCAACACCAGATAGATTAATTTAAAATTAGAAGTCTTGAATGTGATTATATAATTTGGTAGGATAAATATTTGAGCTTATTTCCTGTGCAGGAGGGAAAGGAGCATTTGTAGTCACTTATATCTAAAGTGATACAATCTACAGGCACTGTACAGAGCTATATCAAATGTCAGGAAGAGTGATTAAAAAAAGAAGGCAAAACAAATCCCTAAACATCCTGACATGACATTATGCAAGATTAGAATAGTGTTGACAGTTTAAAATTTGACTTCAGTGATACTAAGACTTTGAGCTGGAAGACTTGTTTTCAAAGCTGTCTCATTTCCCAACTGGTCTTCACCTGATGTGTAACCCCTTGCTCCTTCGCTGTGGAATAGAGAGCAACTGTCCAGATCTCCTTTATAAAGTATTGCAAAAGAAAATAAAAGAGCTTTATGAAGGAGTAATGTTCTATAGTCAAAAGAAAATAAAAGAGCTTTATGAAGGAGTATTGATCTATAGTAACTCTTAGTTTAAATTCCATTTTCTGTTAGTGCTACCAGAAGTTGAAAGAACTGTAACAAAACACAAAGAGGCAAATAAAAGATATTGGAGTAGAGAAGAGAACTAGTCAGGAAAAGAACTTGACTTGAGAATTCTCTTCTCCTTCCCTGACTTGAATTTGTCTATCATCAAATCCAGCTTTGAAATAAATTTGTGCTACAGTTTTGAATGAAGAATGAGAGATGACCCTGACGAAGGAGGGTTATGGATAGAGTAGGATTCCCTTATATCTAACTGGTTAGAAGGTTAGTTTTTCTTTTATTTTTTTATTTTTAATTTCTGTATGAATGCTTTTGAATTTAACATGTTGTTTGTTTTAAAAAGAAATAAACCATTAAAAAAAAGTTGTGTTGAACTTAAAATCAGAGATTAAGCTTACTTGAAGTACATGAAGAAGATTTTATAATGAAAACCAATGCTTTTCCAAACAGAAATTTCCAACAGGAAAATATTTGTGGATTTTGCCTACAAATTCTTATATTCCATTTTGAATATTCAGGAGGGAGCAGTGGAGTGGCAGTCTGAATTCAGTTAAAATGCGTCGTGCTTTATCCAGTGACCAAAATACCAAATCAAGTCTCCCCTTAAGCCAAGGTCTGCATGTGCAGAGCAGCCTTCTCTTTTCTCCTGTGGGTTGGAGTCCATGCAGATTTCATCATTCTACAGTAATGCTCTGAGGGAGTTGTGGGGTGTATTATGTGGTCTGGTTGGTAGCCTGGCCCATAAGGGAACAGGTCTGGGAATCTGGATTTGAAAATTTTTTTTCGCAAGGCAATATTCTTCCATAGAAAAAAAAAAATCAAATTAAATAATTTGATCACTTCAGTGAAATAAAATAAAGCAGTTCAGCTTGAGAAATGTCATTTCAGTTGAGTTGTGTTGATTGGAACTGTTTGAAATATTCTGTTTTGTCATTTTCAAAATTATATTCTTACGAATTTGCATTCTGGTATTTCTGGTTTTTTAAACACTTCCCTTTTTCACTCCACTTTTGGGTAGAAATAAACAAGTTCTGAAGTACCATTCCACCAAATGCTTTCAGTCAGTTATCAAAGACTTCTTATTTGATCAACACAAAAGGTTTCTTTGGCAGTTCTACATACAATAGCAGTTGCCAAGGTACAACAGAAGAGTTGCTCTCAGCATCAGTTACTGCCATTAGCACATCTCTGAGAGATCCTACATTCTTCAAGATCTGAGATTCTTGGTCTGTTGCTTTTCAGCAAAGACTGATGGCAGATAGCTGTGTATTCTTAAAACTTTCTTTCTCAAGCTCATCTTGTCTGCTCTTTTTGTTAATGCAGTAGAAGCTATTTAGAATTAATCAGGAGGGAGTAATAGGAAAGAAGCCCACATTATTAATAGTAAACAATATCAAAATGATGCTATTACATGACCTGTTTGCTGGCTATATTGCTTCAGCTAAGGGCTGTTTGTTTTTTCCTCATGGAGCTTATCCCTTCACTGAAGTAATGGAAAATCATATTCAGCAAGGAAATTGTGTCAAAATTGCTAAAGAATGCCAGCATAGAAATTTGTTTTATCTCATTTCTTGAGAGTAGCAATATGTAAAGCAGAATAAACACCCAGTGTTTTTGGAAAGTGTCTTTGGTATCCTGATCTTGAAAAGTCTCACGGTTTCACACATTAAAGTTAGTACATAGAATTCATTCTAAGTAGTTCTGTCTGTAAAAGCTACTGATTGATTTGCATGAATTCAAATTTGCAGATAAAATATGGACCAATGTACAACATAGGTATGGAAGGTGTGAATTTTAAACATCACTCTTAAGTGCAGCCATCTCCCTGGGAGACCTGAGCCATCTCTGTAAGGATATTATTAAAAAATGAGTGGCAGCAGATGCAAAGGTAGATATATAATACAAGTGTCACAATGTTTTATCTTAGTTATTCAAATCAGAAATACAGACTTGTGTCCTAAACAAATAAAAGATCTCTGTACCTTCCCAATGCAAGCAGTCTATCGTTCACTTTTGATTGCATGTATATGAAAAGAGCAGCCAAAATAATTAATGGAGAAGCAGCAGCATGTTTAATTCTAAACGGGTCTAAACAAAACAAAGTTTCGAAATAGAGGTAATTGAGTTGAATCCCATTAGTAATTCTGTTATATGCTGTCGGATACTAGTAGTAAATTCCACCTGCAAAAGTGTCTTTATTCTCAATATTCAACACACTGAGATATTACCAGAGGCTAAAAGCATGAAAACAATCTTATCTTATTTGTGGTAGTGCTGCACTTGCATCTCACGAGTTACATATTGAATGATGAGAGGCTTTTTATCAGTCATACAAGTAGAAAATGACAAAATTATTTTTCATTTTCTTCAAAAGACATTTTTTCATGCACACAGTTCTAGAACTTCACGTACTTACCCTCACACTTTCATCCACAAACAGTATCAGCAACAAAATTATCAAAGCAGTCATTCATAGTAACAAATCCATAAGAAATTTCAAACTACCTACCAAAAAGATCAGACAATAACCATTTAGAATGTGACTTGTGCTGGGGAAGAATGATGAATAAAGGAGGAAGGTAAAACCTTAAGCCTTTGTCGGGAGGTGGAAGAAATACTCAAAGGAGGAGTTTTCACTAATGTGGTTTTCCTTAACCTGTGAGCAAAAGCTGTGAATAGTATCCTCAAGTGCAAATGGTGTCACTTAAGGTGGCATACTCTGCTTATACACTTTGGGTTATCTGTGTTTGTCACTAATAGATAAAAAATGCTTCTATCTAAAAAAATACAGAATCCAGGTAGACTATGCAAATCCCATGCAATTCTTTAGAAAACTTAAGAGTAGTAAGCTTTTTTGCCAGTGTTTTCATGGTCACACCAGTACTTCCCTGCTGCTTCATTAACAATGTGGTAAACGGGAAAATAGAGGAAAGCTGTCTGGTTAGTCATTCTCTGCTTTGGCCTAAACAAAGGCTCTTCTGCTTTCAAAGTTTTGCAGAGGATGGGAATATAATATCTGTAGAAGCCTTCTGTCTTTAACCCAAGATCTGCTTAAATTGATGGAATGTCAGAATACACTACTAGCAGGCTCAATCTTTGGTGAATTAGACCTTTAAAAAGAGGTTTTCCTAAGTCAACATTTTCTGGCCAAAGGATGGCAAGGAATTTGTAGCTGTCTATGTATTTTACTTGTGGCATGATATTGAGCTCTAGCAGAGGGAGAATGTTAATTTATATTAAACAACAACAAAACAAAAATGAAGCAAACCACAAGTCTTTGCAAGAAGTGGTTAGATTTGATTAATTTTTTATTTCTGAAAAATAGTGACTTTTTCTGATGTCATTGAAGAGTCAATTCATCAGAGCCAATAACAATATTTATTCTACAATAATAGATAATAAATAAATAGTTTTTGTTCTAAAATGCCTCAACATCTAATTTATACTGCATTAGTATAGACAGAAATTTAAAACTCAATATGATTCAGAACCTTCTGGATTAATTTCTTCTTGTAAATCTAGGGATCTGAAACTTTCTAATATGAGATTGGAAAAAGTTTTTAAACACTCAATTTTCCCGAAGGCAATATTGTTTCTTACCCATTCTTACTGGTAGCTTTGATAAACTGCATTAGCTGTAATGAACCACATTGTAAGATTCACTATGTCTTGTCTCTGTGATAAATGTGTTACTATCATCAAGATTATATCTGATATACCAAATCTCTGGATGCTGATGGTTAATTTTGCCTGCATGTTATTGGATGTTGAGGAAAGCTGGAGTAGAGTCTCTCTTTGTAGAGAAAATAATTAAAAATGTGTGTTTTGTAAATGAAGCGTTCTTATAAAGTTGGAGAAATATCTGTACTTGAAGGATATCTTTGCACTACTTGTTGCTGGTCCTTTAGAGATAGCTCTAGTGTTCTGATCTGAAGTGCTTGGTACTGTTTTTTACAGAGATGCTTTCTCTTATAAACACGTAGAAATGGAGTTTATCCATTTTCAGTGTAGTCAGCATTTACACATTTTCACTACTCAATGTCTGGAAATGATGAGCTGGAATTATGGGGTTCTTTTATTTTAACTGTACAAAATATGTGATTTGGCCACTTTTTTATTTATCATATCAGTGGTCTGTCCACTGGCCGTACATACAACAAACTTTTTATAGGAAATTGAGAATCTTGAGTGTGTAATTATGTCAGAATCCTACAGTAATAAAGAAACATAGTAGTAACATGCATTTCAAAGGATTATTAATTTGATTCCTTTTTCATCCCTGTCTCTGTTCTCTCTTGTTGCTGGAACTCTGATGTTAGTTCTTAGAAAACTCTGAGGGGTGTGCTCTGCTTCTTGGGTGATAATTGAATTTGTGTTTAAAATGTAACACTTCTCCAAATAGTCTTGAGAAAATTTATTTAATTTATGTCTACATGGCTATCAATATGATTGCAGTTCCATGGCAGACTTTTCTGTTCATTTGTCTCATTCTTCTCCCTGAACGTTGAATATTTATAGAAAACTGTTGGATATTATTGACATATATTTTGAAATTGAGGATCATCATCTCTGTCTCCCATGCAGACTCTTGAAAACGAAAATGAATTTCTTACGGAATGTGATCCTGTCCTCTCTTGTACAGTTTGGCATGAAATTTCATCACATAGCTTTTCCTGTTCAGCTTGTGACCTGAATATAGATCATCAAATACATAGATTTGTTCATGAACAAACATTTCTTTTTAATTTAAACTGTACTAAGTGAAAGGTCAGATAAAAGTCATAACAGGATTAAAGAAGAATATGCGTGGCGCTGTATGCAGGTCTAACAGAGTGCTAAGAGGGAAGCAAGGGCCTTTCATGGTATCCTTGGCAACTACATCCAGTGGATCAAGTGGGTTGTCAGTCATATATTGGAACGTTTATAATTTGATTTTAAATACATATATATATATTCTCAAGGTTATCAAAAGATTTTCATGAGGGAATCTGGAATCTGTATTATTTAAAATTCATAGTTGTACTCAGTATATCCTTTTTTCCTGTGTCTCTCTTGTCTGTTCTAACAGGAATATAATTACCATCCCAAAAGATAGAAGAAAACAGAAAATGTTTGGTTTTTTTTTTTTTACACTAATTTGCATTTTAGGTTTGCATCTTTTTAGGCTGTTGGTTGAATTACTACTTGCAACCGGCTTTATTTGAACAATAATTTCATAAGATTTGAGCAAAACCAGCAATTTAAAAGCACACCCTAAATATTTACACGTAGAGTTTTAAGAACATTTGTGCAATTTATAACACTGCTTGCTTGACTACACTTAGACTTTTCACAGATATTAGCTGAAAATTATTTTGAGGTATGTATTTTGGTATTTGAGTGTGTATATAAAACAAATGACTACTAATATGTGTATAAGGATGTTAAACATATAATGTACCAAAACTATGAATTTCAGGTCTTCTGGGTATCTACCTCTTATTACTTTAGTTGAGGTTTTTTTGCTTCCTAATTCTCCACATCAAGCAGCAACTTAGAGGAAAAGAGGATTTTCCTGACACTTCCTTAGGACAATCGCATTTCAAACTCAAGCCAGCAGTATTATGTGCTCTTCACAGTCGCTGTTTCTCTGTGGAAAATGTATGATGAACAGCTTAAAATACATAATGCTTTAAAAAGTATCAAATATGCTTGAATATGGAAAGTATGCAATTAGATTGAAAGAACACCCATGTATTTGAATATGGACAAAGTAAGCTACTTTCCAGTCACGCAGTGGTTTTTATATATAGCTATACTTCTAGGGGTTCCCTTGCTTCTCTTTGTGTGGAATGATGAATGTATTAGGCTCCAAGACTCCAACAAAAGAAAGTAATTTCAAGCTGTAATGATTCTAGGAAATGACAAAAAACCAATCCAAACCATACAAAAAACACCCAGCTAAACTATTATTTTAACTTTCCCTGCTACTTTCTATGGAAAAATTGCTGTGATGGAGAATCCAACACTCTTTTCCACCTTGTGATGCTTTGAATAGAGGCATTCTACTGCATGAGGATATCTGTCTTCTTGAGGAAAATAATGACTTAAAGAAGCATGTTCTGCTCTTTATTAGAAGGAATGTCTTTCAGTGTCTTAAGCCTTATTTTCAGCTTATGGCTTTGTTTTCATTACTGCTCAAAATCGGCAGATTGGAAAAAGATAAACAGAAATTGATTAGTTTTACAATGAATATTTATTTGAACTTTAGCTGGAAGAAAACTGCTAGTGACTGGATCCTTCATTTCAAGAAATGGATGCGCATGTTAACACACAGCACTTCAGATGGATTTCTATGAGACATACTTACTCAACTAGTTATCAATGGATTTAAAACTATGCTTTCTATTGGGTGAGTGCATAGATAAACTTACATTCTAGAGTAAACCAGATGCAGAATTCCCCAGAGATGTGGAGAGGGTGAGCATCTTCACAGATTTCCATTGCTTTTTCCCTCCATTTGTTCCATCAGACAAATTGTACTAGTTCTGCGTGCTGTTTGGGTAGTAGTGGTAAGAGTTCACTGCATTGATCATAGATAATCGATTGTGCCAAAGCATTTCTTTCAGAAGGCTGCATTATATTTCCATCTCACTTCATGGACTTGATTAAAATGTTGCATTTTGCTCTAGGCTAAGGAGTGTTGCTCCTGATGGTAACGTGGAAGCTGTTCCAGGTTTGCTGATATCAAGCATACGCTTATCAAGGGTACTGAAGATAAGTTGCAGAGAGAGACAACACAGGAATTTTATTTCAGTTGAATTGTACCCACTTCTAATTCAGTACTGAATTGTTTCTAAGTATTTAGTTTTCTAAAGTGTGCCATTTCAGCAGGTTCCCTTTAGACACTTCTGTATGCAGTTTTGCCATTTTCAGAGTGAATATTCTTTGCCTATGTTTTAGTCGTAGATTATTGTCCTTATACCATGTCAGTCTAAGCTAACATTCTGACCACCTACTTAGCAGTCCAACTGATCTCTGAAATGAAACAGAAATATCCATAGTGCCAAACACAGAAAAGATTAATGCATGATCATTGATCTTGATCCAAATTATTCTCAAAAATGTACTGCAAACACAAATTTCTGAATCTTTCAATACAATGATTCAGACCTTACTTAATCATTCTGTTAATTATAGTAAACCAGAAGAGAATCCTCCTCCATTTTAAAAAAGATACATTGACTTTACTATACTAGCAACAGCAAAATATTGACTATAAGCATGTTTAAAGAAAAGTAGGCCTTTTGTTAATGAACTGGCAGTTCTGCAACCTTGTTTCAAGCATAAACCCAGGTTAGCAGATTTTAATCTTGCTCTTGTACTCTGCTGACCTATCCTACCAGCTTTCTGTAAAGGAATCCATAGAAACTCATGCAAAATTATATCTCCTGCCCAGCTGAGCTCTTGGCAACGCAACTCAGCTATATTCATTCCCTGCTTTCAGAAGAACCTTTGCCTTTCCTGATACTCAAGGTCAGAAATCCTATTCCAGGAGCCACCTCTCTATTATCTCTTTATGGAACCATGTCCATATGTGGCATCCAGTTGTCACCAAGGATTATTTTGGAATGTGCTAGTATTTTTTAAAAAGCTATTTAAAATATGTATATTAGCATTAATAAGCAGGCAGTGGATTCTGAGATATGAAGAACTGCCTGTGCAAAGAGGTAATCCCAGACAAACAGGCAAGGTTGTTACAGAGCTCAATATAATTCAGTTCTCCTTATGGGATTTTTGTCAGTATTTCTCTTGTAGTGTTCTGGTTAGTAACATCAGGATATACATAAGAGAAAGTAGTAAAAAGGGAGTGGAAAAGAGCCCAGCACAGTAAAATGTTTTTAAGCTGTTTGCTTTTGTGCATGGAAGGTCTTCAGAAAAAAAAATAAATTAAAAAATAGATATTTCCATTGATTATGATTCTGCTTTTTTTCCTGCCCATGTTCATCTTTTTTTTCTTTTATGACACAGCAGTAGATAAAACAGTGAAGATAAAGCAATATACTGCTGGCTTGGAAATCTAAGCTGGTAACTTAGAGGTAGCAGATTTTGAAACTTTTTGTCTCTTTCTTTAGAAAAAGTGTGTTTTTTACATCACAAGCCATTTTCATCCTGCTTTTATTCAGAACCAGGAATGAGATAAAAGTCAGTGATACAACTGTGCTTAAAAAATTAATTTCCAAAGACACATACAAAATGGGCAACAAAAGGCAAGACAAGGAATGAATGCCATATCACAGTGTCAAAACACTGAGATGGTTTCTGCCACATTTCTGTTATCTTTCCTTTTTATAAATATTTAATAAATATGAGTCAACTGAGTTCCATGTATGCGTTTATTGTTATCCTACTTTTACTTACTTAGGATTACATTATCTGTGTGCAACTTTTTAGGTGAAATAGAAGTTGATAAAAAAGAGAAATTAAAGCAAATCTGAGCGAGGGAGGAAAATAGTTGAAAAATGGTATCGCTGAGTCCAAAGAGCCAATTTACCAAAGTTACTGGTAAGAATGAGACCAGGTTCCCTGCTTTCATTCCACGACCTTCTTTTACCATCAGCTTTACCTATTTTTTTCCTCTTGTGGATGGAAGGATTCAAAATGAATCCCTTGGATGGAAGAATATACATGCAGAGAGACACGTCTCATTCTCACAGATCAGAAACTGGGTATTTCTGTAGAATTTTGTTAGCGCTATTTTACCCTAGGTAAGCATGCATAATTAATTGTAGCTAGTTTAGATAGAGATGGTTTCATTGGTCCCAGTGGAGGTTTCCAAGCTGATACACAGTTAGGCGAAAGACACAATCTGCCTCACTGTGCTAATGGCAATCACTGTTTTTCTTCTGACAGTTGTGGGACTGTGAAACATAGGCTGAAAGTCACAGATCAGAAATGTGCACAGGCACAGTTGTGTTTCACATTCCCAGTCTTGGCTTCCCAGTCATGAGTAGCCACTGTGACTTGTGGCTTTCAATCCAGATGTTAAAAAACTATACTGACTAAGTTCATCCGGTAAAAAAATACGCCAAAGCCTAGAGATGAGATCATTTCATTTAATGTGAACAAATTTTAGTGGATGCTTCTAAACATTGTTATCTCCACTTCTTAGGAGATGTCTGGAAAGCTTAAGGTGCTCTCATAGCCACAGAAGCAACTTTTACTGATAAATCGAAAATAAGTCAAAGTTTTGTTTTCAGACCAATTCCTGAAATTTCACAGGTTAGGAAACAGAATTATACCACTAAGAGTGCTTTGACATAAAGAGATGTGGAAGTACTTAGTGTTGCTGTAGTAGCTGTTCAGACATCTGTATGCTGGCTCAGTAGTGTGTCTCTAGAAGTAACAAAATAGTTTGGTTTCTGTGGCCCATTCATTCTCACCTGTTTGGAAACTGCCAGCAAAAGTAACAGCTGTGATAATATAGACAGCTGTCCAGTAGGACTCTGCCTGAACCATCAGTTTTTCATATGTAGCCACGCGCAACTGTTGGATTTTCTAGTTACTATTAACTTGCCATCAATTTGAGTCGATGACTGGGGAGGTCAAGATGTACATGCAGAATTGTTTGTGCTCTGAGCCATTCAATTGCCTGGAACTGGATTTTGGGAATTTTTGTATATTTGGAGAGAGAGGAAGAATAACAATCTGAACAGTCAGAAGTTTCATCTACTGCTGTTGTATGTATAGATGTCAAAGAGAGAAAAAGCTACATTAATCATATCCTATCAGTTTAAATGTAGGGCTTTTTATTTTCTATTTTTCTGGAAAAATATATACAGTACTGTACCACACAATCACATAAGTACCATACAGGAAAACCTGCAGAAAACTGTTACCATAGTCTAGATTTTGAGCAAATAGCCTATCAAGACATTCTCATTTTCTAAAGTCAAACCTGCCATTATACTTATGGCTTTGTTTAGATTTTTTTCTTTTTGTGCATCTCCATCTAGAGTTTACAAAGAAAAGACCTGCTGTGATGTTAACCCCGAAGGAAAGATATGCTGCCTCTGTAATATACTGAAATGTCAGGAAATCATTTATTGAGCCACTGGTGCCTTTAGTGGCTGGTTATAATTTGCTTTGCTGTCTGATAATGTGTGTGTTTGTAGATCAATTATCTCAAGAGCTCTTTGGAGCCATAAGGTCATCTTTCGCATATTTGTCAGATACTTCTCTGCAGAGATGCCAAGTAGCACATTTTTCTTCCACAACTGAATAGATCATTCCTCAAAATAAGTGAAGAAGGGGATCATTTGGTGATGGCAATACTCTCAGTGACGTAGCTTTGCCATACTTTTAATATGTTTGTATAGATACATATAGCCAGCAAATTGTAGGATGGATTTTTACCTAAAAAAGTAGCCTATAGCCTATTTCAGATTGGTGATTGGTAATTCACTTGTGAGGACCTTTATTCAAATACCAGTATTTTAATCTTGGTTGCATCCAGATGGGCAGAAGAGTCTTGTGACACCAGCATAATTTCTCTCTGTGGTCCAAGAATGAATAACCCTTCTGGCAGGAGTCCAGTCTTTAATGTTGGGAACAGAACTTGTGAACACCAGCATTGCTTGCTTTCCTCTTTAGACTGTAGCACTGGAATGTGTTTTTACTATGAGTTGAGGAGCCATAAGGGAGAAAAGGAGGTGAACTCACAGTATGTCAGATGAAGTTCTTCAATTCAAAATCATATAGTAATAATAATTTAATAGCAACTTTACTAGAAAATGTTAAGGCACCTTGCAAACATTAATTGTGAGACAGAAGTGCATAAGGCATAGTTAAATTATATGTGATTAACAGGTACAGAAAGCTAAAGTGATATGATAATATTTTATCTTGATAGTAGAATTTCTACTGAGAACAGTTGTAAAAATCAGCTCTAGTTTGCACCAGTTTTACACTAATGTATAAATTTGCATGAGTGAGCAGTGGATTGCTTCTGATGTGTATAATATTGTGTGACTGATCATAGAATCATAGAATCATAGAATGGTTTGGGTTGGAAGGGACCTCAAAGATCATCTAGTTCCAACCCCCTTGCTGCAGGCAGGGACACCCTCCACTAGACCACGTTGCCCAAAGCCTCATCCAGCCTGGTCTTAAACACTTCCAGGGATGGGGCATCCACAACCTCTCTGGTGGGCAACCTGTTCCAGTACCTCACCACTCTAACAGTAAAGAATTTCTTTCTAACATCTAATCTAAATCGACCCTCCTTTAGCTTAAACCCATTACCCCTTGTCCTGTCACTACACTCCCTGATAAACAGTCCCTCACCATCTTTCCTGTAGGCCCCCTTCAGATACTGGAAAGCCGCAATCAGATCTCCCTGGAGCCGCCTTTTCACCAGGCTGAACAATCCCAACTCTCTCAGCCTGTCCTCATAGGAGAGGCGCTCCAGCCCTCTGATCAGCTTCGTGGCCCTCCTCTGGACTCTCTCCAACAGCTCAATGTCTCTCCTGTGCTGGGGCCCCCAGAGCTGGACGCAGTACTCCAGGGGGGGTCTCACAAGAGCGGAGTAGAGGGGCAGGATCACCTCCCTCTACCTGTTGGTCACGCTTCTTTTGATGCAGCCCAGGACACGGTTGGCTTTCTGGGCTGCAAGCGCACACTGCCGGCTCATGTTGAGCTTCTCATCAATCAATACCCCCAAGTCCTTCTCCTCAGGGCTGCTTTCAATCCATTCCCCGCCCAGCCTATAGTCGTGCTTGGGATTGTACCGACCCACGTGCAGGACCTTGCACTTGGCCTTGTTGAACTTCATGCGGTTCACACAGGCCCACCTCTCCAGCCTGTCAAGGTCCCTCTGGATGGCATCCCTTCCCTCCAGCATGTCGACCACACCACACAGCTTGGTGTCGTTGGCAAACTTGCTGAGGGTGCACTCAATCCCACTGTCCATGTCGCCGACAAAGATGTTGAACAGTGCCAGTCCCAGTACCAACCCCTGAGGAACACCACTCGTCACCGTTCTCCACTTGGACATTGAGCTGTTGACCACAACTCTTTGAGTGCGACCATCCAGCCAATTCCTTATCCACCGAGTGGTGCATCCATCGCATCCATGTCTCTCCAATTTAGAGACAAAGATGTCATGCGGCACAGTGTCATCTGCCTGGACTTGTTCAAGGCATTTGACATCAGTTGCCCTTCCCTTGTCCACCAATGCTGTAACCACATCATAGAAGACCACCAAGTTTGTCAGGCACGATTTGCCCCTCATGAAGCCATGTTGGCTGTCACCAGTGACCTCCTTATTTTCCATGTGCCTGAGCATAGTCTCCAGGAGGGTCTGCTCCATAATCTTGCCAGGCACGGAGGTGAGACTGACCGGCCTGTAGTTCCCTGGGTCTTCCTTTTTACCCTTCTTAAAAATGGGGGTTATGTTCCCCCTTTTCCAGTCGGCGGGAACTTCACTGGACTGCCAGGATTTCTCAGATATGATGGAAAGTGGCCTGGCCACTTCATCCGCCAGTTCCCTCAAGACCCACGGATGCAACTCATCAGGTCCCATGGACTTGTGCACCTTCAGGTTCCTTAGATATTCTCGAACCTGATCTTCTCCTACAGTGGGCGGTTCTGCATTCTCCCAGTCCCTGCCTTCTGTGACCTGGGCAGTGTGGCTCAAGCATTTGCCAGTGAAGACTGAGGCAAAGAAGTCATTGAGTACCTCAGCCTTCCTCATATCCTGGGTAACCAGGTCACCTGTTTCATTCTGGAGGGGCCCCACATTTTCCCTCGTCCTCCTTTTCTCACTGACGTACCTATAGAAGCTTTTCTTGTTGTCCTTGACATCCCTGGCCAGACTAATTTCTGTCAGGGCTTTGGCTTTTCTAACCTGCTCCCTGGCTGCTCGGACAGTTTCTCTGTATTCTTCCCAGGCTACCTGCCCTTGCTTCCACCCTCTGTAGGCTTCCTTTTTGTGTTTGACTTTGCCCAGGAGCAACTTGTTCATCCATGGGGACCTCTTGGTGGTTTTGCCTGACTTCCTCTTGGGTGGGATGCATTGCTTGACTTCCTTTTTGTTGGGTGACCCTTGAATATTAGCCAGCTGTCTTGGGCCCCTCTTCCTTCCAGGGCTTTGACCCACGGTATTCTACCAAGCAGATCCCTGAAGAGGCCAAAGTCTGCTCTGCTGAAGTCCAGGGTAGTGAGCTTGCTGTGTGCCCTCCTCACTGCCCTGAGGATCTTGAACTCCACCATTTCGTGGTCACTGCAGCCAAGGCTGCCCTTGAGCTTTACGTCCCCTACCAGGCCCTCCTTATTGGTGAGAATAAGGTCCAGCATGGCACCTCTCCTCGTGGGCTCCTCTATCACTTGGAGGAGAAAGTTATCATCGACACATTCCAGGAACTTCCTGGATTGCTTGCACTCAGCTGCATCGTCCCTCCAGCAGATGTCAGGGTGGTTGAAGTCCCCCATAAGGACCAGGGCTTGTGAGCGTGAGGCTGCTCCTATCTGCCTATAGAGGGCTTCATCTGCTCAATCCCCCTGGTCAGGTAGCCTGTAGCAGACCCCCACTATGATGTCCCCTGCCCCAGCCCTCCCTTTAATCCTGACCCATAAGCTCTTGGTCATCTCCTCGTCCATCCCCAGGTGGAGCTCCATGCACTCCAGCTGGTCATTGACATAGAGGGCAACGCCCCCTCCTCGCCTGCCCTGCCTGTCCTTCCTAAAGAGCCTGTGTCCTTCCATCCCAACACTCCAGTCATAGGAGCTATCCCACCACGTCTCTGTAATGCTAATAATGTCATAGCCTTGCAGGCGCACACATGTCTCCAGCTCCCCTTGTTTGTTCCCCACGCTCCGTGTGTTCACGTAGAGGCATTTCAGTTGTGCCCCCTATGAGGCTGACTTATTGGCTGGGGTGGCTGGGATTCTTTTGATGTATCTTCCCAGTGTTACCCCATTGGTTCCTGTTGCATCCAGAGCCCCTGGATCATCTCCTCTAGGCTTCGAGCATGCTCTAGTGCATCCAGCACGTCTCTGAGCAGTAGGCCGAGGGCCCTCACCAGCGCCCCGTCCCTCCAACCTGGGCACATCATCCCACAACATGTCACTGGCAAGCCTTATGTTATGCCCCTCCCGCTTCGAGCCTAGTTTAAAGCTCTGTTGATGAGCCCTGCTAGTTCCTGGGCAAAGATCCTCTTCCCTCTTTGAGAGAGATGAATCCCATCAGGGTTCATCAGGCCCGGTGCCGTGTAGGCCGCCCCATTGTCAAAGAACCCAAAGTTGTGGCATTGACACCAGCCACGGAGCCATGCATTTATGGACTGCGTCCGCCTGTTCCACCCACCATTCCTGCCCTTAACTGGAAGTAGGGAGGATACTATTACCTGTGTTCCCGAGTCCTTCAGTGACTGCCCTAAGAGCCTGAAGTCCCTTTTGATTGCTTTCGTGATGCGTGTCTCTGCCTCATCCCCACCCACATGGAGGAGCATCAGTGGGTAATAGTCAGAGAGGCGTACCAGGCTGGGGAGTTTCCTAGCGATGTCCTTGACATGGGCCCTGGGGAGGCAGCAGACTTCTCTGAGAGGAGGGTCTGCCCTGCATATCGGGCCCTCTGTACCCTTCAGAAGGGAGTCCCCTACGACTATAACTCTCCTTTTCTTCTTTGTTGGGGTGGTCATGACCTTTTGGGCCTAGGTGCTACCTCTGGAGTAGCTTGACTGTCATCCATATCCTCACTCGAGTGGCCTTCCACAGCCAGAGCCTCGTACCAATTGCATAGGGGTACGTGGGATGGCGAGGTGTGTGAGGAGGAAAAGGTTTGCTGCCTGCTGCGTGGCATGTGGACTTGTTTCCATTCACTCCCGTCTTTGAGGCTGCTGCCTTCTGCCTGGCAAGGGGAGGATACAGGGTCCCCTTCACTTTGGCTTTGGTCTGTTAGTTGTCCCTGTTTCTGCCTCAGGGAGGGCAGAGCTTGGCTCCACCAGTCTATCTCTCTCTCAGCCTCTCTGATACTTTGACATGATTGATCCTTGATGCACTGGTGGTCTGAAGGGTGACCTCAGGCATGCCACTGCATGCCACTGCGATGCTGGCATGTTAATTGTCACCCTGAAAATGGAGTTCACAAAGCTTACGGGTTCAATGCGGGAAGGGATGGGGAAAGTTAAGCACGGGAGAAGGGGCACGTGAATGACAAGTGAGGATAGAAATGGCAAAGGTGTATCTCAGCCAATGCCTACATTGGCAGGTAGTCCTGGCTAAGATGGATAGAACCAGAAAGCAAATCAGCTGGTGCTGAGACCTTGGGCTGAGCACTCGCTGTGTTTTCAAGACACTTATTTTGGACTGGCTCTAGACTGACTTCATGGACCACCTGATCATTACTGGTGGGGCATCTTTCACTGTAGCTCAATCTGAGAGTAAGTTTATGTGCTGCAAGACCATGCCACAATGTAAGCAGGACAATCCTGGGGTTCACTTGAAAAGCAATGTCTGATCTGAACTGAAATGCAGATGTAGACCTGCCCTAAAAGCAGGAGAATTGGAAATGCTGAAGGAAGAGGTGTGCCTGAAGTTGTGCCTCTCCTTTACCTTCATGACTTTTGCCATCCTGTGTCAGGAACCTGCATGCCAATTAAAACTCTCTCTTTAAGGTAAACACAGATTCAATTTTTATTTTTTTTTAGCACTGGAAGGGAACAGGTAGATAGCTCTTGTTCATATACTGGCTAGTGGACTTGCCTAAGAAATGGAAAACCTTTTTCTATTTTCTTTTTCCTTCCTTTTTTTTGTTTTTTGTGCCTTTCTGAATTTGTGGCTGTTTAAAAACGGGATTCACAGCTCTAAGGAAAGGGCTTTCAGTGCCTACCCTATTTTGCACGTGAGCCTGAGGCTTGTGTGGTCATGACTTGAACTGAACTGTGACATCAGGCAGCCAACAATGTGAGATTGATGGTGCCAGCGAAAGAGCAAGCAAACAAAATCCTATGTAACTTGGTCATTAGGACTCTCCCTTGTGAAAGAAAAGCCATGTGTTTTGCCTTGCTGTAAATAATATGTATATATTTTAACCAGGGACTTGAGGACAAGGGAAGGAAAAGTATGGTAAAATTGATCTCTGGTTAAATTATATGTGTTTGCTGCATTTGATACTTTGTTTTAGTGGGAATTTCACTTGTTTTTTACTACCTGCTTGAATTTAAACCTTGAAATCTTTATGGAGTATATATGTAAATTAAAAAGATAAGGAAAAACAGAATTAGAAAAAAGATTATGTAATAGTCATTCATGTAATCTGAAAATATACAGAACATACTAATAGAATTTACATGGTACATAATTGCAGATTGGATTCAAAGTTTCTTATTCCTCAATGATTTTAGAGCCAAGTCTTCTCCTTCAGAAGAGGAGAGGGGCGGAACCAGAAAACAAAACAGATATTTGGGGTACAAGATTTCTGGTTATAGAAAGCTAACTTTGGAGCTGCCAGCTTCAGCCCTTTTACAGTATGTCTAATGTGTATTTATGGAGGCCACCAAGGGAAAAACAGTATCTTGTTTTGGATCTTTAAAGCCTGATGCAGCTAAGAGCTAATTTGCTTTGAGGTCCCTTGGTGTGTTGAATTTAATTTATCAAAAGCAAATTAATATGAAATAATAAAATAATTATTAAAGTGGAAGTAAAAATAAATTATTGAAACATACCAACAGAGGAAAATAAAATAGATGACTTCTGAAGTTTGTGGGATAATTCCCATTCTAATTACATTAATCATAATTGTTATTAGACTGGTGATGGGACAGTATTTTCTATTTTGTAGCAGCAGCTAAGCTTAGAGAGAAGTATATGAAAAAGAAGTCCTGCAATCCAAATGAAGGTCATATAAAGTGACTTTATTTGTAGAACTAATAGTTCAATCTACCTAGAAAAAGATCTTCAATGTGTATTTGTATTTATAAACATAATGCAAGTAACCCCAATTTTTTTTTTAATTTCATGTTTGTTTCTTCTGTTTTTTCTTTAAAACTTTTGGTTATGATTACATGCCATTTATGTATATTTACCATGAATTTTTGAGTCCTGAGAATTCACATGCTCAGAAAAAAAGGTGCAGTCAATCTCTGAACAGCATCTTTTCTAGAATACTTGCATTTGTCTTAAGAAGCAGGGATGATGCTTAGAAGTTTTGATCAGGGCACTTAGCTAGATTTCTGGGAACGGAAATCGTAATCCCAGAATTGTCCTCCTTTTGGAGTTGAGCCCAATCACAAATTCCAAACATGGCTTAAGACTAAATCCTTGAAGGTAAATATTTGTGTTCAGTGGATCCATTAGTCATTTGTTAAGTTCATCAAATACTTCTGAATATAAACTCATGATCTGGGACAAAACCACCTCAGTTTGCACAAGGATTAATGACTAGATCAAAACCTAGTCAGCATTAATAATTTTCTTAACATTGAGAATGAGGAAGTCCCCAGCTGGCAAAGTTGTACACAGATGCTGACCTCTATGCAGTGGGAGTAATGCCTGGTTGTAATCAATGGAATTTGCTGAATGCATATCACGTCTGTCAATATCTCTTAGATTTTTGTCCGATTCTCTAAAGTCCTTCTCAGAATTTCTTTCATGGATAGAACTGCCTTTGCCACTAAAGCAAAGAAGCACTATCAGAGATTTTGATTTATGACAAATTAAGTTCATAGTTCAGCTACTTCATGTTTATCTCCTTTAATGTCACCTGAAGTCTGTGTCAGAGAAGCTTTATCGCTAAAAAAGATGTAAACAAATTGCACTGGAGAATGCAAACAAATGCAGGAAAATGGTGGTTTCTATAGACAGATGAGGGAATTTTAAATTGGGATATTAAGCCAAAATTACAGTTTAAAGTCTCTTTGGGATCCTAGTTACAGTGATGAGAAACATTAGGAACCAAGGCATTAGGAGGAATGGCCACCATGAGCACATGTAAGCAACAATCTGAAAAGTTCACGAGGAGAATACTGCTGAATTTTTGGACTGGTTGTTTTTGGTTGAATCCTTGCTTTTTTCAGTGTAGATTTTCTAGGTTGCTAATGCACATATGTACTAAGAAGGCTCAGCTTTTAAAAGAAATTTTAAAAAAGCCCAAACATTTCTAATAAGGAAAACTTAGTTGCCAAGTTGTTTGTGACTTTTTTGATGTATTTGTTCATTTTTTCTGCTTATTAAAATGTTTCTTTTAGTTCTTTTGAAATTCTGTCTTATGCCTTGATGTTTTCCACTCATAAAAAAGACTAACTTAACCCCAGTGTTGCTTGGAAAATCACTGAACATTCTGTAGATTAGCAGTGAAACAGAAATAAGATTTCTTCAATTGAAATGCCAAACCAGTATCGTAATGAGTCACAGTTGAGTTATGCAACTTTTTCTTTCTGTGTGTGTAATGGGCCATCATCCCTGCCTTTTTGTGCTATCTTGTTTGTATAACATCCAGCTCAAAGACCAGATCGATATATATGCATTTTATTTTTAAAATAGATAATAAGACATACAGTTAATTAAAGTTATATGAAGTTTTAATGTCATCTATGTTATTTTATCAGAATTGATATCTTTGCCCTTTTTATCCTTCCTGCTGGGGACTTTTTTTGGTATAACACAAAAATACTGGTTGTTGCTTTTTTCTCATGCTGATCATGAATTCCATAGGGATCAGCTCCTGCCAGTAAAGGCTGCATATTTATGCTATTGATTTGTGAGGGAAGGAAGCTGAGGGCTTTTTGTATTGTGCTATAAAATTAATAAATAATGATTCATTAGGACAGCATCCTGCGGCTCACGAGTGAGCAGTAATTTGGTACAAGGGTTGTATTGCTATTCTAAATGTGCCAGGGATCCTACAGCAGGGAGGCACTGCTGTTGCAGTACCTGTGAGCATAGTCCTAAACTCTGTCCTCTGGGATTTGCCCTCTTCCAGGGTAGGGAGGTGGAGCAGCAGGAAGCAGGCAATGTGTCTTCTCTGCCTTCTCTCTGGGGACCCTTCTCTCGCCAGCAAAATGGTGAGGAGATCTGTGCATAGATGGGCTGAGAATCCTCAGGTGCCAGGAGAGGACTGAGGTCCCATTATCTTTGTTGGCTAAGACAAAGAGATGAGCTTCGCCATGTGGTTTTTGTCACAGGTAAAATTCACTGGAGACCACCAATCTGATTCTGCTGTGGAGTATGACATTAAGAAGAAAAAGGACACAACAGTTCCCAGCCCCCAGCAGAACCAGTGGTCCCTTTTCCAAATTATCTGATAGTGCTTTAATTGCTATTGGTATTCTGAAACATTTTACTTCTTTTGGGACTGTTTGGCACTGATTGTGCCCATCCTTAATATAGCCCCAATTCAGTCCTTACTTAGGCAGAATTTAGTTGACATACAGTGTAAAAATGTGAGCTTCAAGGAGACAACTGGGAAGTACTCAGCAGGCATTATAAAATACATTGAAGTCAGAGGAACATTTGCAATATGCTTTAAATTTGGCTGTGTTGGAAATACGTATTTTAACTCATTTTTGAACCATCAGAGCATTTGTCAACAGTGCCACTCAATGTGGTATTGCAGAGCGTCGTGTGGTAGTTCCACTCCTTTCAGCAATTACTAGCTCCTTCAAATTCGCAAACAGTGAATAGATTGGAGCATGTGAATGGCGGCAAAGTTGCATAAAATAAGCATTAAAGGACTGATATGCCCAGGGTGATTTGTATTAGCAGAGATTTGCTATTTCACATGACTGACAGATCTTCAAGATCACAATGTGTAAACCACGTGGGCAGGACAGCAGGGAGACCTGTATGTAGAGGACAGTACCATCTATGGACTTAGGGACGGCCTTAGGGACTGCGATGCTTTCAATTCAGCGAGAAAAATGTAGATACATAGTGTCTGGTGTCAGCCTTTACATGTGCTATGCCTGAGGGTGCTGTCCTTGTGGTGGACCAGATATAAAGTTGAAAAATGAATGAATAGAAGGAAAATGTAGCAGCATACAGTATGTATGCATACATCAAAATTAATAACAAGTGTCATTCGTTATGATTGGCAGGTTCCTTGTTTAAAGGACTGATACCTCTGATACCTGACCTGTTTCAGTGAAATTTAATTTCTCTCAGTAATGTTTTCTCTAGTCCACTTCTAGACTATAAACTGTATAGCTTACATACTTCTGAATTCATTCTTGGTAATTAATCCTTGCTAGTGGTTTTGGAGGATAAACAGGAGAATGAGTAACAGCATTACTAGTACAGTATGTCACTACAGAATAAACAGAGCAGAAGGAGGAAACAGATTGTCTTTGTGGTACAACAATGGCCAAATATTTACATTTCCTGCAGCAAAGCACAGTGCAGAGGAGTGGTCTTCTCCACATGAGGGCTGAGGTTACAAGCTTGATCTTTGAAGTGTAATTGAGAGACTACCACTGATGTAAAGGTGATCACCTTCACCTTTTCTGTTTTATTCATTAAAAAAAAATTGTTTCTGTTTTATTCATTAAAAAAATTGTATCAGGACCTGCAGGTTGACAAGAATCTGATTCTTGTGGCAATCTGGCAGTCTGGAGAGTAGATAGGAACTTCACTGAAGCTCTGGATGCACCTCTGAATAGGAAAGCATGGTAGTAGATTTTACTGCTGATGAAGCATTGATGGAAAAGAAACATTGAGAAAATGGCCCATAGAATTTCAGATATTGGTAAATGAAATTTAATATGAAAAGGACTACAAACAAAAATATAAATCATAAAGGAAGAAAGGCACCAAATTAACTCTATATAAATGTATTTCATGCCTTCTGTCTTTCGAACAGTTATCTTCTAATTGCACAATATCCTACATTACAATTTTGCTCTTGCTCTTTTTTGGAAGTTTTTGCTAATTCATACCTTTCCCCAGATGTGGGGGGTTTTGCCTTTTTTGTCCACTGGGTTTTCAGCTGGGACTTTTGTAAACAGTTCTGTGAACTGTCTGGAGTCACCTAGAGGATGATACATGTAGAATCCATTTGATACGGAGAAAAAGATTTTATAGTTCTACTTTCAATTCATAATGTCCTGCGAGACGAGTGCTGACAATGTCCAAAACCTTAACTGAAAGTTACGCCATTAATCTGAGAGAACCTTTGAGGCTCATAAGAGACATGAGCTTTTCTCAGAGTGAGCAGAGGAAGTAAGAGTGTTGTCAAGATGTGGTGGGCTCCTGGAGAAATCTCACAAGTTAGGGAGAAATTTTGCCAGATCTGGCCAAATGTGTTGCTTTCATGACTTATATTCACAATCTGGTAGAAAACATCTTGACTTCTTGTTATTTCTTTGAGAATAAAAACATTTCTGCATTTGCTGTGAGTGTGTTTGGAGAGCTCCACCAGAAAAAAAGAGTTTGTCTCCTCTTTCGCTCCATCTGCAATGTTTGCCTTTACCCATGTAAAGGACTTGGAAATCCAGTAGTGATGATAAGGGACAGAGGGTATTAATGCACAAACATTCAGCTACTCTCAGCAGGAAATGTCTTGTCAATACTGGGAATAAATAATGTGCTAAAGATTTACTGTCAGGTAGCCGTCTTGACCACAGCAGGGTGGAGGCTTGCAGCAGGCGGATGGCCTTACATACTTAGGTCACCCGTGTTTACTTTGATGAATGTGTGTAGTATCCTTGGTCCGTATTATTACACTGAATTGAGGGGATGCTGTAGTACCTGATAAACCTGGAAAAAATGTTTTTCACCATTAACAGAGAAAATAACTGTCAAATGATTGCACATAGGAGGTATCAGCGCTGTTATTTTCAGTTTTTTCTGAAATTCTAGCAGAGTACCCTGCATTTAACTGAAAAGCTTCTGGTTATGCTGTTTGCAGTAGAAAAAAATTGATTGAACAATGTGGTTATCCCATGGTTATTGTGCTCTTATATTTATTTTTATTAATTAAAATTTATGTCATTCATTTTGGGTTTGTGTAGATATTAATTTATTTTTCTTCAGAGAGAAATGGCATTGGTTTTCTTACGTGGTGCTTGTGGACAACTTTTAAAAGCACTGGGAGAAAATATGCTTGTCTTTTACAGCTGCCCTTTTGGCTGTTAAGAATAATATCAGTTTGTCTGGTATTTGAAATTTGCCTATTTTAAAGTGCACTAACAGAGGCTGCAAGTTGCTAATAGGCTCTGAGAATTCAGTGCTGCGAGTTCTCACAGTTTTGTGTGTTTGTGTGTGTAAACACTAATTCCTTTCACAGAAAGAACTTTTATGTTCATCTTATTTTTTAAAATCCTGAGTAACTCTAGAAACATGAAGACTTTCTCTGCTACCCCTAAGTAAATCCCTTTGTAAATCCATGCTGACTATTCCCAATCCCCTCCTTGTCCTTCTTGTGTTCAGAATTGCTTTCTAGGAGGATTAGTTTCTCCATCACCTTCTCAGGGACTGAGGGGAGGCTGACCCGCCTGTAGCTTCCTGGATCTTCCTTCTTCCACATAACATGCTTCTGCAAGCCAGCTAATGAAATGGCAGTGTCAGGGGCTTTGAATTTTGTCCCTAAATCATAATACTTTGAATTTGACATTGTTGATGTAAACTTTTCCATTAATTGAAAATATGCCTTTATGCCGGTTACTGTTTTGTCATTCAGAATATTGGGGGCTGATTCTTGACTATACTCAGAAAAGTGTCTAAAGAAAAGTTAGTAAATTTATATCTTCATTCCCTTCCCCTTTGCATTACACCGTTTTCAGGCAATGGAACAGCTACTCTGTGAGGCATCTTCTGGGCAAGTACTTCAGTGTCCTGAGTTGTAAAGTGACTCCAAGCTGCCCCGAGCAGCAGCAAGTTTTTCTGAAAGCCCTAAAGCAGTGTGGTGCACCAAGGGACAGTTTTAATAATTTCTTTGAATTGATATACAGTGATATGAGTTCCTATGTCCTCTTAGGTAACTATGCCTCCTCTGCACTTCTGACCTAGATCCGTCACTATTTTAATAATGAATTACATTTCAGTGATTGCTCCTGGGCAAAAGGTGCATGTAAAGAAAATCCTGTATCCCAAATTAACTGGTTTTCACATTTTTATCATATGTGCATTTCACAAACCACTTTTCCAGACCTAGTCTTCTCTTAAACTGGAAGGGTTCTCCAAATTTTGGATGAAGGTCTTTTGGACTAAGTGTAAAATCCAGTCAAAAATAATTTAAAAATGTTTATTCTGATTTTAAAAATTTTTGGCTAAGATTGCTCATGCTATAAATGTGAAAAGCATGAATAGTCTTTTCCTTCTCTATCTTAGGTACTTTAAAGCAAGATGATGTGTATCCTAGGTGTTGACCTGTCCTTGATTAACTGCATTCCACTAAGGGTTATAAAAGAGGTCTAACATCCATCTGCTTACACAGATGGACGAGCATGACTTCAGACTTGCAGAAGCAATCTTCAAGAACTGGTTTTTCTCAGAACATTTAAGTCTATTTTTAAAGACTTTTAAAAATATCTGTCCAATTTTGTAAATGAATGAGCAAGTGAGAGAGACATGTTTTTCAGTAAATAGCAAGGGTACCATATGCCTTTTCTATCACCATGAGGCAAACCACAGACCATTATTCTTGTCCATCATGCACTTCCGTCATTAATTAGAAATACAACTTATGCTGTTATCTGCACGGCATGCTATGCGCCAGCTACATTCTAGGTATGGTATGTGTGATCTTGCTAGCGAATGTGCTGGGAATAGAGTGTCGTGTCATTCTTCTTCACTAAAACATGACAAGTTCTGGAGTTTGACTTGGAGTGGTTTTATCTGAAATAAAGTGATTCCCTTGTCCCCTTTCCAATATGAACATTTTTGAAAAAAAAAACAATGTAGGCGTTATAAATATAACTATCACTGGAATACAAAAAGCTAAGAGTACTGGGTCAATCTTGTGGTGTCTGGAAAACTTTTGCAGTGCCAATGGTTTTGTTTTAGGTTGTTTTTTTGTTTTTTTTCAATTGAGATTGTTAAAGTAGTTGAAATGTTGGCTGCATTTAGCAGCAGGACAAGGGAAATCCTCTTTCATTTGGCCTTCCAACAAAGACACAAATTCTCAATAGCAGCAATAAATTATTAAATACACTGCAACACAGTGTAGTTGCATTAAAAATGATGAAAACTGATGGTGGCCTTTTGTAGGGATTCCAATTGGAAGAAAAGGAGTTAATTTAGAGCAGACAAGTGAGGAGACATCCTTCTTCCTATTTTTTTAACTGGTTGTTGTAAAATAATACATGCCTGTATTCCAAAAGGAACAGGAGACAAGCAGATATATTTTGTTCCTTTCTTAGTAGGAGATACAGAAAGATGAAATTAACAGCTTAATCTTAAAGTTTGTTTGCAAAAGACTTGGAAAACTAGGAAATGAAACTTGAATTTCTTGTCTTCTTTCCAGTGCTATGGCTGCAATAGCAGCCAGAGCTGAGGAGAGCTTAATCTCTGAGAAACCAGATAATGCTCTTAGCTAAATAGCCACTCTGAAGGTGTGGAGAAAAAAATGAAGTAGCTTTTTCCCTTTCTGTTTTATGGCCACACATACAAATTCTTAGTTTCTGGCTTTCCATGTTCCTCCCATTTTGTGTAGTCCTCAACATGATTTACACTTTTTTTTTATTTTATAAACAAGTTTCAACTAACAGTGTGTAAGGGAGAAAGAGTTGTAGCCCCTGCAAAGGCAGAGAAGGTGTGAGTGCTAGTATGCTCAGCTGGCCTTCATCCCTGCTCCTGCTAGTACAGTGATTGCCAACAGGCACACCTGGAGAGGATGTATCCCTCACGTAAGCAGGGCAGTAAAAATAGAGGGGAAGTTTAGGAGAGGAAGGATTGTGTCCTTGAGTTTCTCTCTGTGGAAAGAAACAAATCTGATGGTGGTATCTTGTACTGCAGCCAGAAGACTGGAGAGCAAGAGGAACTTGGAGTTTGAGGCCAGGGTGGCTGAAGGTTTCTAATTTTTTTTCTGGTATGGGTTTGTGTGTGTTGCTCTGACTCCTACGGAGGAACTTGGGATTCTCTCTGGAAAGAGAAATGAAAGTGTGATATTCTTGGTCAGTGTTTTTGAGGGAATGTTTTTAACTTTGAAGGTAGAAGGGGTGTTGATGCCTTTGTAGCATTCTGCTCTGGTGGTATGAATTTGGACTAAAGTCTTTAAATCTGTCACCATCAAATCCCATGCCTATAGAAGTGTATTCAGTGCAAGAAGTCTCTCTGTTATGTGTTCTTCCTGCCTCTACAATGCTGGAAGAGGCTGCCTGGGTGGTAGGCTGAGGTTGTCAGGATGTGAGGGAGGCAGCTTGCTCTGTTCTGCCCTCTGTAGATGAGAAGCAGAGATTTGTTGCTGCAGTCTGTTCGGTCTGCAGCTTGGCAGGCAACAGCCAAAGGTAGCTGTAAAAAGGTTATTAGAAGAAGGGTAGGAGAAATAAAGAAAATGAGTGGTAGAAGAAATCATGTTGGTTAGTGAGCAAGGATTCAGGGAGAGCGGTTCCAAACTCATGCTGTAGTAACCTCTAGACGCTGATGCTTCTTCACTTTAGTGAGTACCCCTCATCAAGGGGCAATTGCAAAAAAAGATAGATAAATAAATATGGGTTACTGCATGGGCTGATGTAATGGTTAGTAAGGCTTGCCAGGGAAGAGCTGAGAAATATATGGTGTTTTCATAACGGGTGTGAAAGGCCATGGTGTCTTTATCTTCAAGGTGGGACCTGTAACTACAAAAGCGTGTGACAAATTCACGTCTCCAGAGTTTCATCTTTGAGGAAAACAAAGCCTTCTATCCCACTGCTTGTAGAGATAACTGTCCAAATGTGAAACTGAGGTAGACTCATTAACTACTGGACTTTGTTTGTGGCTTGGTACAGTATATTTATGGGTGTGAGTTTTTTGCCGCTCTGCACGAGCTTTGCTAAACTGTGAATTTGAAGGCTTCTTGGTAGCATTAAATGTTAATGTTGCCCTGTTCAGTGGCTTTTGGCTGAAGGATGGAGAAAAAAAAGAGAGCAGGAAGTATCGTAGGGAGTGTTGAAAATTAGGACTTGAAAGAAAAATGTAGGAGTAAGAGATTCTTCTGCCTCCTCTGCACACTTGTGGCACAACTGGGAGTTGATGAACATGTTTAATTTGGGAAGAAATACACCACATGTTCTTTATATTTTTTTTGGCCAGGAGTGTTACTTAAACCTTTTAAATTGATGATCCTTACTGAGAGGTGTGCTGTAGGTGTGTTGCTCATGTCTCAAATGGCTAGAAATGTTTGTAAAACTAGAGACACAAGACTTGGTACCTTTATTTGCCTCAGGGTATTCAAGCACACAATTTCCACCTTCTGCCTCCTCTACGCACTGTTTGAAAAATGTTGCTCTAAGCAGTGAGGGGAAAAGGAAAATTCAGTGGGGATAAATGAGGACAGAGGACTTCCTATCTTGAGCCGAGAAGCCTACCTACTAAGTTCCAAGTTGTTCTAGTCCTGTTCTCTTGGTTTCTTTCCTTCCTAAATGCAGAAGAGGATAAAGAAGGAAAGATCAGCAATATCACCTAGATTACCAGCAGGCTATGATCCATTTCAGTAAATTAAGGTTTTTTTCTGTATTTCTTCCAATCTCTTCTGATACACAGTTCTGTAAGAAAAGCACAAGGATACATACTGGGAAAAGTGCAATAGAAAACAAATGTTCTTGATTACTCACATTATTCCAGCAGCAGTAAAGAAGGAACAGCAACAAAACCAGTAATGAACAATGTGCAGTAGTTATAACCCCTCCCTCCAGCTCTCATGTTGGGAGGAATGTGTCCAAAGAGGAAAAGATCTAGGCCAAGATGTAATGCAATTAGTGATGATCTATATCAAATTCAAGATCTGCCTCATTGACTTCACTAAGTCTGTGCTCACTGCCATAGTTATTGTGCCTAAACTGGTTGCAAAGGTAGAATGAGAGGATTAGGAATCTGGAGGAGAGTAAAACAGTGGAAGTAGGAACAATAAACCAGGCTTTCACTAGAATCATGTGAAATAATATGAATTCAAGTAGCCTTCTGGGATAACTACCAGGGCAGACAAATTCTCACTCAAATGGAAGGACAGTAGAGGAGTTGTAACTACATAGTTGTGACACTGTCTGCTATTATCAACTTCTGTATGAAACTGGCTTGCAGTGGGAGTACCAGAAGGACTTGTTCTGTCCTACTCAAGTCTGGGAAAGTTCTTCCTCTCTCATGAGAGCAGAGAGACTTTGGAAGGAGATGTGAAAGAAGTTGACTGGCAATGGCCATGAAAGCTATGGGTGTGTTTTGTGCTTGAATTGGTAACTGGGCTTCAGGAGGAGATGAGAACTAATTCATTAGTCATGGATAAGTGTAGTCTTGAGAGTCAGAAAGCCTTCCTAGCAATTCAAGGTGGGAAATTTAGTATCAGCTTTCTCATCTGAACACTGGGACAATGAATTGGAATACAGTGAATTATATAATAGAGATTTGTGTCTTGATTTGGGAGTTTTGGTGGTTCTTTTTTTTGTTTGGGTTTTTTGTGTGTGATAGTGTGAATTTTGGTTGCATGTTGCTGCACAGAATTTAGATTCCCTATAAATGGAAAGCAAAGGTACCACATAGAATACTGTATAAGTAGGAATTACTTTTATGTGGAACTTTGGCGTAATAGGGCTTCTGGAACAAAACTTCAAATAACTGTAATGGGAACGTATCCCTTTTGAATTGCTAATAGCTTCACAGCTGGAAAAAGACATCAGAATAAGGCGGCACTCTGTGCTGTGCTTTCCCTTGGAGTCAAACAGATTGAAAATTCTTCTGACTTAATATGTGAACTTGGAAGATAGTGAATGAGACTTGATAGCTTCAACACAGATCTATAAAATAAAAAACATGAATTACTGTACTTTGAAATAGAGAACTTGGTCTTGTGGCTTTGGCAGTGTAAGAAGAATGACAATAACTTAGCAAGAAAAATGCTGAAAAAATCTTTCTCAATTAAAATAAAGTTGCTAGCGAATTTTCAAAACATCAGTGCTTTTTTTTTTTTAGAATCATAGAATAGTTTGGGTTGGAACAGACCTTTCAAGATCATCTAGTCCAAAGTAAACTTTTAAGTGAGGATATTTCTCATGAGCAAAACGATAATTCATTTATTTGTTGTAACATTCGTTATGATCTTTAAACATAAAATTACTTCACTGAAGAAGCATATCTCTTTACCAGACTCAGAGGGATAGAAGAAATAAACCCAGTTTGTTTGTTTGTTTTTTTTCAAACAGAATCTGCTGAATTAAATGTGATTGGAGTTACTTTAGGATTTGTCACCTTTTTCTGGCTATAAGAAAAAAAAATCCTGTGGCCTTGTGAGGTTTTTTTTTTAAGTGAATGCTCATCTCCTTTCATATGAGATTAGAATGAGATAAGTAAAAGTTAAATTGACTTCCCCAATAGAATGTAATCTTGAAAAAATGTTATATAGTGGTCAAAGAGCAGGCTGGGAGAAACATCCAAACAAAAAACCCCAGTCGTTATTGTTAAACATAGCATGGTCAAAGTGTTTGTTTGTGGGGTTTGTTTGTTTTTTGTTAATATTGCTATTTCAATGCCTAGATCCTGATTGTGGAGTATGAGGAAAAACATTTAGATAATTGTGGTGGGTTGACCCTGGCTCGGGGCCAGGTGCCCACCAGAGCCGCTCTATCACTCCCCTCCTTCACTAGACAGGGGAGAAAAGGCATAACGAAATGCTGATAAGGACAGGGAGAGATCACTCACTAATTATCAGCACGAGCAAAACAGACTGAACTGAGAGAGGAAATTCATCTAATTTATCACTAAGCAAAACAGAGTAGAGGAATGAGAAATAAAATCAACTCTTAAAACACCTCCCCCCACCCCTCCCATCTTCCCAGGCTCAACTTCACTCCCAGCTTCAACCTCCGCCCCCCCCCAGCAGCACAGGGGGACGGGGAATGGGGGTTACGGTCAGTTCATCACACGTTGTTTCTGCTGCTTCTTCCTCCTCAGGGGGAGGACTCCTCTCATTGTTCCCCTGCTCCAGCATGGAGTCCCTCTCACAGGAGACAGTCCTCAACGAACTTCTCCAGTATGGGCCTCTCCCACAGGGTGCAGACCTTCAGGAGCAAACTGCTCCAGCATGGGTCCCCCATGGGGTCACAAGTCCTGCCAGCAAACCTGCCCTGGCATGGGCTCCCCTCTCCACACATCCACAGGTCCTGCCAGGAGCTTGCTCCAGCCTGGGCTTCCCATGGGGCCACAGCCTCCTTCAGGTGCCCCCACCTGCTCCAGTGTGGGGTCCTCCACGGGCTGCAGGTGGAATCTCTACACCCCCTCATCCTTCCTCCATGGGCTGCAGGGGGACAGCCTGCTTCACCATGGCCTTCACCACGGGCTTGCAGGGGGATCTTTGCTCTGGTGCCTGGAGCTCCTCCTCCCCCTCCATCTGCACTGAGCTTGGTGTCTGCAGAGTTTCTTACATCTTCTCACTCCTCTCTCTGGCTGCAAAAGCTCCCTAACTGGTTTTTTTCCCTTCTTAAATATGTTATCACAGAGGCGCTGATTGGCTTGGCCTTGACGAGGGGCGGGCCCGTCTTAGAGCCGGCTGGCATTGGCTCTGTCAGACACAGGGGAAGCTTCTAGCAGCTTCTCACAGAAGCCACCCCTGTAGCCCCCCCGCTACCAATACCTTGCCACGCAAACCCAACACAATAAGTGAAAATACTATTTCAAGTGTTTATACATGAAATTCCTCCTCAAGCATTTCATTTCTTTAGGCATAGGTCATAAAATTGATGTCCATTAAATTTGGACCAGAAATAATATGGTCGATATTTAGTCAATATTTATTCATGTAAGGCTGTGGTTTTGTGACAAGACATGAAAAGATTAAAACGGTAAATTAGATAATTCCTATGTTACTTTTTTTTGTCTGTAACCAAGTGTCCCATTCAAATCCCTTTTGATATTTTATAGTCTTCTTCAGAACGTCTTCTAGATGAGATACTTTTGAGAGATTCATTCTGGTTTAAACTGTGTTCGGTGGCTTTGCAAATTTATGAAGAAAAAAAGTAGCCCTTGAGGAAATGAGATCAGTGTCTTGTGAATTTTAATTGAAGTGCATGGATGCAGCGCTAAGCTGGAGCCTGTCTCTCTTGTGGGACTGGTAACTGGCAGAGTGGGGAGGGTAACTGGCAGAGACTTGTTCATTTGATGAATGGTGGTTCTAGTAGTTATATACTTAGCTGTTATAGATGCTGCTACTCTCTGGAACCTCAACATGGGTTTGTGAAAAGCAATTTTTTGATCTTGTGCCAAATACAATACTTCCAGACAGAACTTGTGTAACTCTTGGACTGCCAGAAAATGGACAGTTACTGAAGTGCTATTTCCCTTTCAAATCCTCCAAAGTGCAGTCAGGTCTGGAAAGCTTTTAAGGAAAGGAAATTTTAATGTTTTGCTCTAAAACAATTCTGTCCAACAGACTTTGAACAACTGATCTCAAAAGCACTTTCCTACTTCCCCACTCTTTCTGGTTTTTTTTCTAACAGTCTGCTGGAACTAAATGGACTAAAATTGGGTCAAGTGGGCTGCATTAGTTGTTCCAGTGACTTTTCATCTTTTATCAGATTGGGCCTTAATATAATTTCTCCTTTTTATTTTTTTTCCTCATCCTTCCCCTTGTTATCTTTATCCTTTTTAGTGGAAATCTGTTCCCTATCTCCTCCCTCTTCACCACAATCACTTTCCAGTAAAAAAAAAAAGAAGAGAATCACATGTAGGCATTTTCCCTGCTTGCTGCCTTCCCTGAGTTTTACAGTGATTTGTATAAGTACCCTCTGCTGTTGAGGTATATTCTGCAGCTGGCTTTTGTTTTTATCTTGTATAATTTTACATTTGAGTGCTATTTTTATTCTTTTAGTTTAGCATATCTAAAGAAACTTCAGTGAATGTGGTTAACATATACTCAAATTGTACACGCACACATGAACACACAAATATAAACACCTTTTCCCTCTCCTTTTCCTGGAGGCAGTTCAAGGCACTTTAAAAATGCCTTTCATAATAAGAAATACGTGGTTAGAAAGAATTGTTGGTTTTAATTTAGTTCCACACCCTGAAGTAGGTTAGGGAATAGTTTGTTTAACATAAATCTCTTGGATATTCTACATTTTTTTCATGTAATGCTTCTTTATTCAGAAAATTATTGCATAGTAACTTCATTTGTGAGTTAGATTAATATCATTAATATTAATTTATATGCCTTATTAAACTGTAATAGATTAATTATATTTAAAGAAAACAAAATGAGGCTATATCTGAATGCATGCTGTTGAGTCTAAAAACAGGCTAGATAAAATGTCACTTCCCTATTAAACTGATCTGCCTTTCAATTTTTGTTAAAGGGCAAAACAAGGGCAAATGCCCATTTGCTTTCTTGTGTCAGATCAGCTTTTGCTGCTTTGTATTCATCATAGAGCTTGAGCATAAATAAAGGCACAGGCAAGGGAGCTGGATTATCTCTTCTGGTTCAGATATTAAGTCCAGCTCCAGGTTTGAACTTTTCCCAAGGTTTCTTGAGTTTAGTGGGTAAATCTTTGACCAGAGATAATGCCTAGAGGTCCCCAGCTGGTGCCCTGTTGTTTGCTGGATTACATTTTCAGCAATGTCTCAATTCATATTAGCTTGTTCTGGAGTCTCTCAGATAATACTTCCCTTCTAAGAATGGGTAGTTAAAGTTTAGAAGCTACATTGGGAGCAGCATTGAAATGTTTAAGTGGTTCCAGCTTTTTTGACAGTAGAGTATAAAAATGTCAAAAAAGGCATTCTCAAAAGATTTATAGTATTTTCTAGTTTTCCTTCACTGAGAAAAATGAAAGGCTGTCTTCCTCAGAAAGCAACACTTCCATTTTCAGTCCTGGAAAAAATATTGAAATGGAGAAAGAAAAAAGGTGAGGGGAGAGAGAGGAGGATGGACATTTACTTTACTTTCTGGAGGGGGAAAGTCCATTTGCAGACTTATACTGACAGTATTTTGTGTAGCTTTTCCAATCTCCAAGTAAAAGGAGAAACAACCAAGACTATTTTACTACAAGTTTATTACTGTTTTCAAGTAGAGACTAGTATGGCTTAAGCTGGTGTTTCCTTTGACAGTGTGAGTTCTTAAATGATCTTTCTTGCTGCGTATGTGTCCACTCCAGTAAACCAAAATCTTAAATTGAATTAGAGACTATATCTTTTCTGATCTGCAAGAATAGCTCTTTTCCTAGATTGTTTGACAACTCTGTCCATGGCTTGATTAGAACATTATGCTATGAGATGTATTTATACTGAGTATTTGCTTATTTTGTCCTCGTGTCCCTGGCAAGCATTATCTGACAATAATACTAACTTTCACTGTATGGTATTATTTTGTATCACTTATGCACAATGGATTTCACCCCCTGAAAAACCTTTCCCAGAACTTTAATCTCCCTAAATTCACCCCCTGCAAGGTTAGTCTGTTGTTTGTAATAGTTACACTTTCTCCAAAATTTGTATGTATGTATTAAATGTGAATTTCTTCATTGTACTTCTGAGTTTCTTTAGACCATCTTAGGACATCTTGCTTCCAGTGTCTTCCTTTCTTGGGTATGGTACTTCTCACTCATCTGATGATATGTTAATTTTAATGTATTTTCCCTCTGGTGTGAGTCACTTTTGTACTCTTGTCACAGTATTCCTTTCCAAACAAAACCCTTGTAACTTTAATAAGCTCTCATGAGAAACCATACTTCCAGCTCTTTCAAATCTTCACAATTTGTTATGTCCATTACATTGCTTCCCCCCCACACCCTCCCCCTAGCTTAATTAAATCAAAGGAAATTATCACCTTTTGGCAGAATGTTTTTCTCATAAATATTCATGTTGTCTGCTGTTCTGATTTAACAGTTTCTCTTTTCTGTTTTCTTGTTTTGGTGCTCATCTTTAACCTTCAGCTCTATACACAGGCTGCTTTGTGCTAATAAATAATAGATTTCTACTGCTAACATAAAACATAACCATGAATTTAGAAGTATTCTAAACAATTAAAGTCTAAATGCACAGCTATCAATTTGACTTTACAGAAGGACTAGCATAAGAAAGCCTGTCTTTAAGAAAGGATATCAGGAGATATTTCTTGCCAGAGGAGGAATGAATTATAAGGATAATCTTGATAGTCAAGGCCAGGAATGTAAATGTGCTTTGTATTTGCTAGTATTTTTTTAAATGACAGCAAGGTCACTTCTGATTTACTTGGAATACTTTACTAACAGTTTGTGTGTTTATGTATGTGCAATATGCATGAGATCTCTCTGCCTGGTTGTAGAAAACAAGTTATAATATGGGGGATAGGAATACGTAGAATATGTTTTATGGAGTCAGATGGCTGCTCCATGAGATGATTGTCATTAGAAACCATAATTGTGGCCTCTTATTATTCTGCAATTTTTCATTGTATGTAGAAGCAGAATATAATTTTCTTTTCCTCTTATGTGTCGAGGTTAATCAAATCTGACATTGAAGAATTACATTGTGCCTTCCATGCTCAATTTTCCAGCTTTTTGTAGTTTTTATACAGCTGTCTATAGAAGTTTCAAAGTAAACCTGTTCATTAGTTCTTGATATGAACTTGTGATTCTGCAAAAAGTTGATGTTCCATGGTCATTCAAAGGAATTGCTAGCTCTGATGATCAGTGTGCTATTTTGAATCTCCTGGAATACTAAATGTCCACCTAAAGACTAGTAAGTCCTGATGCTTGCTTGGTTCCTCCGTCTAAATGGAGTGTGCTATTTCCCTTCTGGTCCATGAAACCAAATGTCCGTACCGTGGGAACCAGGATGTTGCTGAGGTCTGCACAAAATCATTTCCCAACATGGAGATATAACTGGAATACACTCTGAAAGCTTGGTGCGCCCATGTGTTTTGTCCTGTGTTCCTATATTTAGTAAAAACCACAAAAAAACCACAACCTTACTGTTATTGACTTAAATTTTCCTGATCTAGTGGAGTTGCACACAGGGAGCTCCGCAGTTTCTGGAAGTACTCAGAACTTCACTGAAGAGAAAGGACTTCATGTAGATTCGTATTTGGCTGATTTTGCTTTTGATGATACCCATGGCCCTAGAAAGGCTCAGAAAGAGATCCTACTGTGCTAAGCACTTTACCAGTATAAGATAGCTTTTATCTAACTATGTTTTAAATCAAAACTGATTTATGTGATCTCAAGTCTTGACTTACTGTCTTTCATGAAAGCACTGGTATAAACAATGCAAGAACTTCTAATGATTAGAAAAACTAGGAAGCTCTTCTGTGAGTACAGTGTGTTTTGTAGAACAGTGAGAACAGGAACTTTTCCTACAATATAAAAAATGAATTCAAGCGTATTTCTTTCCATTTTTGAAAAAATCTTTTTAACAATTGATTCTCTTTCTCTCTAATAAGTATCAGTATTGGAACTATTTCACTACTATGTAACTAATAAACCCCATATAAACTGTCATGCCATCACCCAGTAGTTGTTTGTGGTCTGTAGGTATTGCCTCAGTTTATCAAGGCTACAAAGCTAGAACACAAGACCCAGGAAATCAGCAAACGCACATCTGATTAAAACTAGACACCTTTCAATCCTTCTCAGTTTTAAATAGGAAAAGATTACATAAAGAAGAGGATTAGAGAGAGGGAAAACATCTTTCACTCTCCACGTCACACAAAAAGGAAGAACAACACTTAACAACTTGAATTTCACAGGGATAAATGTTAATGAACTTACTTATCTATGAAACATTCCCACCTAGTGTTAACTTGTAATGCCTCTCAAAATGAGTGCAAGCTGACTATAAAGGACTTTAATTCCTGAGAAAGGAAAGGCATAATGCCAAAATAAAGGGTATCAACTTTTTCTTCATTTCCAGTGACAAAGGCAGTGCAGAGACATGCTAGAGGCTGTAATCCGGAAGGGTAAACACAGCCCTTGCTCAGAAAAGGCTTCAGAATGCAAGGAGTCTTAGACACTTAAAAAGAAAACTTTAATTGGATTAACTACTGAAAAAAGTCATGGTTAGATTACTTGTTTTTAAGAAAAAAAAAATAGGGAGATGGAAGGTTAACCTCCAATAGGAGGTAAAATGACATTGAAAAATATAATCATATCTTGCCTGTGTTTATTATGTCTCTGGATAAAAGTAGCTTGTATGTGGTCTTTGCTGACCAGTAAGTAATATACTTAGCTATGGTTAGCACTGAATTGTTTGGGGGTGTGGGTGAGGGGTTTTGGTCTTTGTCCAGGAACAAAGGTTCAAAGTGATAAAATCCACAAAACAAACAAAAGCATTCCCTGTGATGGTTACCAAAATGACAGTACCCTAGTCTTTGTAGTGGGAAATTGGAAAATATTGATTTGGATCTGAGCTTCAGAAAGCCAATCTAGGCACGGTTTTGATCTGAAATTCTCATTCATTCACCTGGATGGATGGGACCACTTGCTCGATTACAACTGAAGATTTCTTTCTCAGAATAAAGAGATAAATATTTCTTGTGTTAGAACGAATGGATCCCTGTGTGAGGGTCAGCTACATCATTAGGAGTCAGAGGCGGACACTCAGTGCTGTGGAGTGGCTTACGGCACCAGCAGAATATTGATGCAGGCTGCCGTGGTATGGATAACTGGAAGCCCACAAATACTACCTCTAAACCAGAGTTTAGACACTGCCTTCAAAGATCTGAAATCTAAGAAGAACTGTTTGCTTTATACTTGGAAATAGTATTCTCAGTGTAGCAGGTAAAGGCATATCATTGAGAAAAATAGTGATGTCTTTACTTAAATAAAATAACATGATACATGATCACAGTCTAATGATCTAGTTTTAAAATATTTCACCTTGCATGGGTGGCTAATTTCCCCGCCTCCCCCACCCCATATTTGAAACAGTCACACAACTGAATCAAGCCCATCTCTTTGCAGAATCTACTGTTTTTCTAATACATGAGTTAAAACCTGCCTGAAGTATGAATGGCTGGGTAATAGAAAGCACAAAATCTATGTGATCGGTGTTTTCATTTCTTGAAAATAAAATTTCAGAAGGTCTATGTAAGCCGTAAATAACTTTGAACAGGAAAAGAAAATTGGAATATTCTGATTTAAAAAAAAAAAAAAACCCCTCAGCTGAATTAATTTTCCAAAAAAGGGAAAAAAAAAAATTTCTGGTTTCACTTGCATGGAAAGTCCTAAAGCATCATTGAAGTAATATATAATTTCAGTTGAAAAATAATTTCAAGGAAACAGTTCCCAAAATACTGTGCAGTGATAAAAATCTCCATCTGCCTATTCTCAGTGTAGTCTTTAAATATGACAATCCATTGTTTACAGAGCTTTGTTTTGCCCTTATTCACCATTGTTAAATATGCTCTTACCATCTCTGTATGGCTCAGCAGGACTCCTTATGTACTTGCTCTAATGTCTGTGTAAATATAGTTTATCACAGATAGATTAACATGGTAATCTGGGCTACTTGGATTTTTTTTTTGGTCACAGTTGCCTCTTTTGCCTCTGGTGTACTTCATATTATCTAACGTTTGATCATGAATGCAGGGGGAAAAAAAACAAAACAACCCCCCAAAACTTTAATGGCTTTATGGAACTGGGACACCCTACTTGATCAGAATTGGAGGACTAATACTTAACCTATTAATAATAAAAAAAAAAAGCTAGACAACCAAAGAACGCTGAAACAAATGTCTATCCTGTAGTGTCTGGTTTTCTCTGTCTTCCAAAATGGATTTAGCTAAAGCTGGAGAAATTTCTGTCAAATGAAAGAGACTAATCTTTGCTATGAATTTGTAATCATACTTGAGAAACAAAAAAGCCTACTTTAACAGGATTAAAATTCTGTTATTGATGTCAGGATTAATAATTTATTTGCATCACAACATAACCTCTTCTGTATCAATATTTTTATAACTGTTTAAAAAAGTTGCTAACTCAGAATTTAAGTATGATGAACAGTAACTGGTACATTTATGTTTTTCATAACTAAAAGCAATAACGCTTTTCTGTTCTCTTACTGTCATAGCGCCTCACCTGTCTCTTGATACCAAGAAGTATGTCATCCCTTTCATTTTAACCTTCATGACACCACTTTCCATCTTTAACTTACAGCTACTTGGGTATTTTCGCAAAAATAACATCTCTCTACCAGTGTTATTTTTAACATTATTATTAATTTTTTTCTCTAATTGCATAAAACCAAAAAGTAACTGTTGTAAGTGGAAATAACAGGGGGAAAAAGTCTTCAGCTGACATGCTGTACAGCAAAATGCTATACAGATTGCCACACTGTAGCAGTACAGGGTTTTCATTATTTTATTCTGTCATGCAACCCAAGTAATAGAGACCATTTCAGGTGCAATAAACAATCTCTCATGCAACCAGAGCTGTGGTTTAGTGTATGTAAGAGCTATAAAGATATCCTCTGCCTGAAAGGAAATGTTGTATGAGGAGTATTTCGGTTAACATTTCCTCCTTCCACGTTCACTTTCTCTCATAAATGAATATTGCTTCTTTATGCTACACCTCTCCTTTTTTTTTTCCTTTGCCACTGCAGATAGTAAATTATGTTCTATATTTCTGTAAAAGTTCTGAGATGTTTACCGGTTATTCATGCCGTCTCCTTTTTTTATTGTGATACATATTTGGGGGGGGGGGGGGGGGAGAGAATGTGAGATGGTGAGTTCATCTTTAGTGAAACGGATGATGGAATGATCAGCCTGATATTCATGTGTCATTCATTAATGTATTTGCCAAATTGTCTACAGGACTGAAAATTAGTCTGATTAGCAGCTTTCATTTATGGAGGGAAGGATGACAGTGTTTCAAAATAGGTTTCTCACTTTTTTCCATTCTGGATCTGAGACACCTGCTTTGCGTGAGGGATGGAAATACAGTTTTGGCCAGGTCCCAGAGAAGCTGTGTTTGAAAGTGCCTGAATAATGACACTAAAATCCAGGTGATGTCTGGAGTGATAGAGGTGATGGCGTGTGCTGGTTAGTAAGAAGTCAGAACTGAATCCTCTGATTTAGAGAAAAGAAGCATCTGAGAGCAGGGAAGAGGTGAGCTGTAGCTAATCCAGAATACCCCAGAATACAGAGAACTGGGTCATTTCCTCAGATTGGCGGGGGGCCAGATACTCCCACAGGCCATAGCTTGGTGAGGAGGAAAGTCTCTGTGAGTGGCCAGACATCTGTCTCCCTCAAAGGGCTTGCATCCATGGGGGGCTGCGCCAGGGCTGGTGACAAAGGAAGCACCGTTTTCAGGCTCACGCTTGGATTTCTGTTATGAACTGTCAGTGTCGGGTAAAACTAAACAGGAATTGCTCTGGAAAATTAGCATCCAGAGCTATGCCTGCTACATAAGTTTTCTGGTATGACGTTGCTGTCTCTTCCTTTAATCTTATTCTCTTCTCCTGGCCAAGCTAATACGTGGTTTGTTCACTTATACTTTCCTGCTGTACAGGACAGTGCTGTTACTGAATGCCAAGGCTGCTTTCTTATCCTATAAACATTCTCAAGGTTTTATTTATTCTGTAATGGGACTGGTGCAAGGCCTTTAAAGAAATCTCTGACAAAACCAAGCCATAAGCCAGGCATACAGTGGCATAGTTAATAACTTGGCTATTAGGTTTGCAATGTGGGTCTCTGGGTTCCCAAATTGCTTATACAAAGAAGTCCAAAGAAACTGGAAAAAAAAGTGTAGCTCTTTCTGTGGGAATGACTTGAGCTTCAGTTTCTCCCAACTTAATTGAGATTCTTTGTGCAGGGTGACTGACAGCAAGATAGCAGCAGTCATAGCCTCTTTCAGTTACCAAAAGTGTCATCCTGGACCTTTAGAACCACCAGTCAGCTGACACAACTGATAGGTGACTGTGGAATGTTTTTAATTTTTAAAAATCTCATGCAGTTTTAAGGCTAATGGGACTGTTTGATTACAAAAGTGTCAACAAGCATTTTGAGCCAGATGGAGATATCAATTGCCTAATTATTCTTAGAAATTAAACCATGTGTGAATATGGGCTTAAATCATTAACATTAAAGGTTACATTTGTAGAGTACTGTCGTAAGGGTTCTCTATCACTTACCTGCCATTTAAAATATGTGCAATAGATCTTCAGTGGGACTCACATAATGTGTTATTTGCCATATGTTATTTCTCTGTGTGTGGGATGAAATAAACCTTTACTTATTATATATGAAAGCTTGCCGTTAAAATTAATTTGATCCCTTGAGAATCAGGAATCCATTCCTGAGTTCAGGGGAGTAGATATGCAAACTCCAAACTTGGCTCCTGCAGTTGAACTTCTGGAAGAATAAAACCAATCTGTGAAGGCTGTGGTATTCCAGAACCATCTCATGTATTTGTGATGCTGCAGACATCAGAAGATGCTTGGCAAAAGAACTGCCTGATGTGCAGCTTTTGCCTTACCCTGGGAGGCTCCACAGACTTGGCCAGTGTTGCTGAGTGCTGGCAGGCATCGTTGGGAGCCAGCTCCTTCCTGTTGCTAAGGCCTAATTAAAATGTTTCTTTTTATAACCATAAAATTACAATTTTGTAAGACAACAAGAATTTGTATGCCTGAATACTCTCTTATTATTCCTCCTTTCTAGCCACTAAACAATAGCGGGACAGGACACAAGGTGAGACATGAATGTTTTCAGAAGTGGTTAGGTGGTCCCTTGATGACCAGTAGTGTTGATAAAGGCTACTCCTGAAGAACAGTCCTAGAATTCTGCAAGCTTTTGATATTTATTGAGATGAATTCATCTGGCAGTAATGCACACTGTATTCTATTTGAGTATTTTATTTTTTTCGTAGGGTTTCCACTCTGAATTCTCAGTAGTTGGCTTTGCTTTAGCCTTTTATGTCAAAGCACTTCCTCACTGAGCATCCAGGGAAATATTAAAAATAGCGCAGTTCTGGCCAGCAGATACATCCATACTTTATTGAATTCATACTGTGGACTTAAAATGTAGCCCAGGAGAAGGAATTCATCTCCGTCAGACTGTTCTTACTTACAGATGTGATATTAATGATTATTGTGTCTGCAACTTCTCTTAAATTATAAACGTTACTGATGATGAACTAGGGTATTATCATTGTAAATTAAGTAATTAGAGTACTCTTGTAATGGATATTTACAGATGTGCCCTTTGGAAGAATATTGTTTCTTTTATAATTTTAATGCCTTTTAATATTTATTCTTTTAGTGTTAAGGTCCTAAATGGTATTGTTCCAGAAGATTAGAAAAAGATAATTAATCTTTTTTGTGGCAGATATTAATTTGTGTGGAAAACAAACTACAGTGCTCTGGAATGTGAGTAGAGGGTGATTTAATGGTAGGGGGACTGGCAATTTGTTTTCAATATGGGGAAAAGAAACTAGGTTTAAAGAAGTGTTCATTGTAATAATTTTACTTCACCTTTTCAAGTGGAGTATTGGGAGTAAGGTTAATCCCTTTAAAAAAAAAAAAAAGACCAAAACAAAAAGACACAACCTTATTTTCCGTAAAGCAGAGATGATAATAAATACAAGCAATTTCTCTTCAGAAAATGAACTCAAAATTAATAATGTTGGACGCTTGAGTTTATAAACCTGGTGCTGCTCCAAGGGATACACTAACGGAAGCATGTAACTGCTTTCTTCAGAGAACTTTGAGAGACTTTTAGCGATTAGAATGATGTTTTTAAAATAGAGGAAAGACTGCAATAAAGAGCAGCAAGCTTTTTAGTGTCTAAAAGTACTAGTGATAGTGATTAGAGGCAGCTTTTACCTATTGATGAGGGTCATCAACATGCAATCTACCACTGAAGGCTTGGGAAATGAAGTAACAGATGTGTTCTTTAGTGAATTTGAAAAGTCTTATGACAGATGTACACCCTAAGAATGGTTCTGGTGACAGCAGATCTGGCCCTGGAAATGGAGGTCTGCAAAAAAGAGTTGTGAGTTGTAAAGATGAACAAGTGTTGTTAATGTTATCATACCATTAATCAAAGCAAATGCAAAAAAAGGAATGTTATTTCTGCTCTTATGAGCATTTGAAGCATCCATGGATATGCAGAGGTGGGATTACTGTCGGTCACATTGGCAGTAGAGAAGCGTCCTTGATTGATCAATGGTTGTAAGGTATGTGGCCCTGAAAGGGAGATTTCAAAGGAGAGAACAGAGAACCCTAGAAGATGACAATTGAAAATGAGTGTAAAGGAGGTGTGACAACTGGGATGAAGACTATAGGAAAATAATTTAGAGGCAGCGTGCATCAAGCATTCTCTCTTCAACTATATGTCTTCTGTTAAGGAACATGATAAAACCAGAGAAGAGTCAGGGATAGCTAAGATGATGCCAGATATAACTGTTTAACTTCATGGAGAATGTGGAGCAAGATAGCTGTATTAATGTTGAGAGTGTTTTGTTGCAGTGTCAGTGCAAGAGTGAAAGCAGATGAAATGCAGAAAAAATAGAAATAATTTATTTGCAAAAATGCAGTTGTATAAAGATTGAAACAGTATGCTAGTGAGCACCTTAATAGTGAAATAGGTAAAGTGGGGAGCTGCTTCCCAGGTAGCTGAGCAGTTTTGGGAAGAACTGTCTCTTTGGAGAGATTTAAGAGACCATCAGAAGGCTCTGGGAAGTGTGACTGAGATAAGAAATTTTTAACTTTTTTTTTTTCAGATAAATGTGGTTACCATATTCAAACACATATTTGTATACATAGAAAAAAGATACTATTACTTAGGTTTTTAAAAAATAAATATATAGACCACAAATTTAAACTCCAAAAACTGGTGGGTAGTGGAGAAGGTGCAATAAAAAACTGTAGGAGGCCAATGAAAAAGCAATCGCAGCAAATGCGATAAAATTCAGTCAGCAAGAGGCAGAGCTGGGGAGAGATGATGATGAGTGTCTCTTGGAATGCTATCTGTTTAAATTGCAGTGTGCAGCTCACAAAAAAAAGTGGTGCGTAAGGCCAGAAAGTGGGTGCTGATCGAGACGTAAACCATTGCAGAGTGGCTTACCAAAATGAAGCAATACAAGTTCTTGATAGAAAGAAGGATAGGGCATGCACAGTCATGAGCAAAGGCCTTATGCGATGCCAGAATATTGGGAGGAGAGGCATGAGGGACTTTATGGAACGGGAGGTATAACTACTCAAAAAGTGTTTTTGTAATCCATATCCTCCCATCCTTGATTTTTGATTTGCTTATTGAAACAGCTAATGCATCTCAGAGAGATCCAATTAAATTAAATAACTTCCCAATTTGAAAATGTGGAGAAATGGGACATGGCATACTCAGTTATTTGTCCAAGGCTCCAGGAGGATTAAGTGTCAAAGCTTGGACTAAAGGTTAGTAGCTTCAGTCTTTCATACTTCTTATTCCCATCAAGACTACAATTTGGGGGAGAATAAAAAGACATAAAATCCTTGTTCTGGGTTTGTTGGTCTTTGGTTTTGTTTTCTTTTTTTTAATCTTGTAGTATTTTTAAGTGTTCCCATGTTATCTTTATTCCAACATGTATCACTTTCTATTTTTGACTCTTTGGGAAAGTAAAGAGTCTGAATTAGACTGAAATATCTTTCAAGAAAGCTGGTCCATAAAGAAAATGAGCCAGACTTCCTTGTCAGGTTTGTTTTGACTTTTGTGGTCACTGGTGAGGAAAGTTCTTCATAGCAACAGGAGAACGCTTAAAAAGCTACAAAGCGCAAAGGTTGCTGTCTTGTGCTGTGATCCTACCAGGTCTCATGACACTGCTTTTGTTAGAGATGTAACAGGGTTTAGATGCTTGTGTATCAGAAGAGACGTGTTCTCCTAAGCCTTTACTCAGGAAACATCTTGCTACTCAAGAACCCGAACAGTCATTGAACAACTGTAGGTAATGTCTTCTGACTACTGCAAAGACTGAGATTCGCATCACCTTATGGCCCAAGACAGTCCCAGCAGTGCTCTTATACAATTATTACTTTTAATTAGAACTGACAGAAACCTTTGTGAAAGTCAAATTTTTGAGGAGAATGTACCTATCCATTTTCATCTGGAAGGTTTGGACCAGGCCCTTGTCTTGAGCTGTGGGAACCCCACACAGCTTGATTGGTGAAGTAGATAAAGGAAAAGTGTCGTCTTGGTTGGAGCTCTGAAATGCATCCAGCTCCTGTTCCCTAACGGATGATCTATAAAACTTGTGAATCCCAAAGGCAGTGAAGGTCTGACAACTTCAGGTAGTCACTGCATGAAAAATGGCAATCCTTTGTGTTAACTAAGCTCGGCGGGTGCTGCTGAGCAACCTGAAACCTTTACCTGGCAAGTGAGGAGAAAATACGTTTTTTCACCACAGTCGGGTTCTAAATAAAATAGCTCTGAAAGGACCTGAATCTGAGGAGGGAGGATGGCCCATCACCAATGTCTAACCCTTTCTGGTAAGGACCCCAGGATAGTAATGACTTAAACCTACCCTTCCCATTCCTTCTTGAGGAAAACTGGCACTATTAATCTCAGGATCTAGATGGTTAATGGTAGGGTGAGCTTACACCAGAGAAAGGGATAAATACTTGGAAGTATTTTAACTGGTTTTTTTCTGTATTAGATAATACAAACTATTAGTTAAAATATTGGACTTAACAGATGATTCTTATCAGTATCTAAAAGATAATTTCTTTTGCCCATAACAGCATTTTATAACACTTCTATTAAGATTTGTGCTTTACCAATAATTTTATTTTGAGCTTTTGTGTAATATTAGTATTGTTTAATTGAGCTTTCAGTTGGATAGTAATAATTTGTCCCTATGACTAGATCACTACTGGCTTTACTGGTCACACACACACAGAGTGTGTATGTGACAGGGAACAAACTCTGTCTCTTTAATGTAATTACAAGAATGAAATGATATTTTGGGACCTGGTAATATTAGTCAGATCACAGACCTTGATCACTTCACCTTGCTTTGCTCTGCATGTTATAGCTGTGCATTTTTGGTTTTGTGAATATTATTTTCTAATGGACCAGTGGTGTCCATCCAAGAGACTGCTATGTGGAGCTCCCTGTGAATAATATACCTACCTGCACAACTTTTAAATGTCCTTTGGAGACTAAGAAATCTGCCAGCCACAGTGAAGGTGAGTGTCTTAATTTCTCAGGCAGGCAATCTGTCAACTGTAAAACTGAGCTGCTAGATGTAGCTTGTGAACGCAAACATTGTGTACTTGTACGTAACACCCAGCTGGTGACCGCCCCTTTCTATGCTGGCAGGTACTTAAAAGAAGTGATTTTTGTGCTGCTCTTTAGAGAGAAGCATCTTTGCTCAGGTCAGCTCCTTTCATCTTCCCCAGGACAGGATGGCATGGGGCCAGGTCACAAGTGCAGGGAAATCTGTGAATTGCATAAGCAAATCTTGTTGGTTTGCTTCCTTGTGCAGCAAAAAGGAAAAAGGAGCTTAGTGCCATTATGCCCCCCTCCCACTCCGTTTTTTTTAATGGTTCTGTAACTTCTAACTTTCTATTCATTTTTTTCCCCCCAAATTTTAAAGGCAATGCAGATGCACAGAATCAAGTGACTGAAAGGACAGAGGGAAGGAAGCAACAGTGATGAATTACTTCTTTTATTTCTGTTTGCACTGCCTCGCCCCTATGAGAAGGGCTTAGTTACCAGCTAAAAAATAACCCATTCTTGTAGAAGGCTTGAAAACTCATGGCATCTCAAAATGAAAATCATTACAGATAAGCATGATTCTCTTGCTAGCTACTTAAATATTAGACATCGGATCTAGACTTTGTCATCTTTATTCCTGAATAAGTGCACTTTGAGTTAAGCTCTATAAGTAAGAATTAACCTAGAAATGTATCACGCTGGCACTATAACCTTGAAAAGGCCTAAATTCCAACATGTGCTAACAACACTGCCAAGAGCTGATTGGTTACCAACCAGTAAGGACTAGCAATTGAATCTGGATGAAACATTAGCAAGTATTTAAAAATTCATTTGTTTCCCTTAGCATTTATTTTTTCTTTGACAGCATATATAACAAAGTTTTCTTGTTTCTATTTCTTCTTATGAAACACCTTGTTTTCTTACAGAAAGTGCTCAGAAGTTTACAAAAAAACCCAAACGAAAAACCAAAAAAGCCAAAACAAACCTGGGCATGGGAATAGAGCTACTTTACCAATAATATACCAATATTATCATCTTTTTTTTTTTCCTCTGTGTATGCACTCTTGTCTTGCATGAAGGAAGAGATGCAGCTGAGATACTGGGTGGGGGCTGCTCCTTTTCTGAACTGTTTCCTAGCAAATACACAGCTGTAACATGTAGGTGTTCATTTACTGAAGTCACTGCTCGTTCCATGTAGCTGTTTATGACTCCACACAGTCTATTTTTTATTTATTTTAAAAAACAATTTGGAAAAAGTAAGACTACTTCAAAAACATTTTTGAAAAGAGTGTATTATTCAAAACCAAGTGCTACTGGAATTACTTATGTTTGTCTTCTCTATAGAGAATTTTTTTAGCTCTGGTAACTCCTTTTATAGTGAGAAAAGAAAAATGTTTATAACATCGAGCTAAATTATTTGGAAAAGATGCTAACAAGGGAAGAATAATTTTAAAATTAACCCTTAGAAAAGATAACACAGTCTATCAAGTTAAATGAAGCCTTTTTAAATGGAAGGGACATATGAATGCAGGTACAGTAGTTGCCCAGTGGCCCATGCTTGACAGCTGGTAATACAAAGAGGCTATTTGGATTATATGTGCATCAGTAGCTTTGATTTATGGCACTTGTTTACCTCAGCTTGAGGACTGATGGGTTTATGAGACAGAAATAAAGTTGTGGCTCTCATAACTGAGGCCTGTCTCTACGTTATCCTCTGTAGTGATGCATCTGCAGAAGAACAGAGGCTCCTAACACCCAGCAACAGTAAAAATACCTGTAACTACCTAATTAAAAAGCAGATTTTTAAAAAAGCATCAGTTACTTCTAACAAAGTATGTAATGCAGAGTGATACAATGTTACTAGTTGGTGGTATCTGGGTTAAGTCACTCAGGTTTTCCTAAAAATTTTCCAACATACAACTCCTCATGTCGCTGTCATGATACTGAGGTGGCAGCAAGCGCATGTGGGAAGTGTTCTAGAGGAGGGATTTCTTTCTCTTCCTCATGAGCACGAAGTGTTTGCGGCTCCATTTCCCACCAGAGTGGCAGAGTTCTGGGAGGGGTGCTTGGTGCCGCTGGTCTGTCAGGTCCGCATTGCTCTCGATTTGGTTCAAGTCTCATTTTTTTTGTCTTAGAAACTTTTTTCTTTTTGGTGGGGTGGGGAGAAAAAACTCAAATATAAACTACATCTTCAATTCTTAAGGAAATTTATCATTTAACATTTATGGCCAGCGATGACATCAAAGCAATGCCAGCAGCATTAAGAAATGCGTGACATAATCTAATACTGTGACACAGATTCTACTTACATTTACAGGACCAGAGGTGAAAGCTCACTTCTTTCTTGCCACATCAGTGTCCCTGCGGTGTCCCGTATTGTGTAACTTCTGACAGGATAGCTGCGTGCCCGACGTACCGCGGAGTGTCTGCACTCTGCTGTCTGCCCTGCAGCTCCCGTTACCGAGTCAGCCCTCTGGCCGTGTCAGGACTGATTTGGGAGTGCATTTATAACAACTCTGCCTGGTTTTCTTCTTTTTCAGACCTAACAAAAGATATTTTTTTTTTAAAATGTGTTGCTACAGTTTCTTTTTATAAACACTGGGTAACTTTACCTACTCGCCTGCAATGCCAGATAAGACAATGATGCTGAAAGGTCGTGTTTAATAGCTATCTAATCTTAGAATTTATGAAAAAAAAAAAAATCCTGGAAACATAGGTTGTAAATATTGTAATAATAGATGTTATTTCATGGAGAATCTCTCCGTATGTCTTAGAGTTAAATGAAATGTAAACCTTATTATTTTGAGAATTTTTTTCAAAAAATAAAGCGCGTATTTTAAAGCTTCTTCAATGTTGTAGAATAGTGTTCATATTTTTTAAATTTCTGTTTGTGTGCTCTATTAATAAAATACAGTGCAGGTTGGTTTGATTTTTGTGGGTTTTTGTTTTCTGTAGGCACACGTATAGCTATGAGGAAACCTTCTCACACTTAAATTGCATCCATCCCTCTTTAAAAGAAGAATTAAGACTTGAACTGAGTGATGGGATTTTTTTTTAATTTTTTTTAATCATTAGCATTGCAAGCTCAAATATTAGTTCCAGACACTGAAAAAGCCTGAGCACCACAAGGACTGTGGGTGTTCAATTAAGGCCTGGCATTCCCTAATGCAGTAAGGCAGGCTCCCCTGGCCTGAGGGCAAGCAGGGGAAAATTAAGCTCACATCAAACACAGCATAAAACTAAAGTAAATGAGAATTAAAAGAGTAAATCTACATGGAAAGGCATTGCTGCCCCTTCACAGGCAGCTGTAGTTATTAATTAGTAATCTATCATTTGTACTATATTTCAATCACTAGCCTTACATCTCTGACATTTCATTTACTTTGTAACTTTCTTGTTAAAGTGATGTGATTCATCGGGCTTGTGATGTCCTTTTGTGTGTCAGACTACCTGTGCAGTGTGGGCTGCAGGATGGGCTGCTACTCCAGTGTTTAACAGGATAAATTTGGCAGAAATCTTCACTTTCATTTAATGATTCACATGGTGCCTACAATAAACATATGCATAGAATATTCAATACCGAGCAGCAGTCGTAGCAGCAAAAGCAGCTAATACCACATGGTACAAGGGCAGAGCTAATTCCTTAGTTAATATGAATGCATTCATGGCACTAATATCTTTCTGTATTACAGTATTTAATTAAAGTTATCTAAAGCTCTTCAATGTAAATACTAACCATGACAAACATGAACTCAGCAGAATAATCTCATCCAATGTGAATTTTAGGGACTTAACACTGGGACTTAGGGCAGTGTCATGCTATGCTCTACTATTGTGTTGGCATCATTCTACTATAGGAATTTGTTCTAGGAAAATAATAATAGAAATATACAGAGAAAGCAGCTTTAACCTGGACTTGTAGGCAATTTAAATGTAATATTACACTCATTGACAAATGGTTGTCTCCTCTTTATTTTTTGGAAAAACTGTATCGGTAAGAATTGAAATATAGTGGTAATCCCCTTGAAAGAGCACATATTTAAGACTTTTTCTCCAACACCCACTGCTTGTTTTCCTTCCAAGAATATTTTCTTTAAAATTTAGTGACAGAATTGAAAACAAATTTTCATTTTATGTCAACTGTATTCTAAGGGGGTACAGAGTGAGAAATTGCAAGGCAGGATCAAGAGCCTAAGCCCAGCCAGGAACAGGCTGCTCTTTTGCCTCATTATTAGATAATCTTTAGCTGTTTACTTGCTATTCCATATAATGCTAATTTTTAATATATGCAGACACTTTAAAGGAAAATAAAACCATCATGTGCTAAGAAATGCCTTGCATATCAGTCCATTACTAGAAACTTTCTCTACCCTTACTCGGCCAAAGCAAATGAGACCAATTAGTTTGTTAGTGCTGCTGAAAGTGGATCTGATACTCACTTGGGATTGGTGTCTTGGCCTGCAACCATAGGTAGGAAACCTGGAGCAAAATGTGTAGGAATGGCAAATTACCTGGTGAATCATCTTGCTGTTGCTCAGCATTGCGTTTTGGCTTGCAAAATGTATTCCGTGTTCTTGCTACCATTTTTTTTTCTTGCATTCCTGCTCTGTAGACCCAACTAGAAGTGCTGTAGTACACCTAGTACACGTCCTTGTCATTTTGAGGAGTTAGCCAGCAGCACTTTTTCTTCAGAAAATGGTTTTGAATATTTAAGCTTTGAGGCAAAGGGACTTCTTCCCTGAATTTTCTAAAATTAATTTATAACAGGAGCAATGGAATTGCATAGGAAAGAGTATCTTATAACTACCCACATTATTCCTTGACTTAATTTTGGTAATATATACCAGTCTATCAAAATTCACCAGGACTTTCTAGATCCTTTTCTTAGTAAGCACACATGTATGTGTACATACACATGTATGCTTTGTCACTGTGTACATCCTTGAAAATTTATAATCTTGGGATGCTTTGCTTGTTTTAAAAGGAATGTAGTTACATAATGAAAACTCTAGTTGCTGTTTCCCAAACTAAAACTGCTAAGCATCTTCAGAGCTGGTTTTTGGCAAACTCTTTGGAGGAAAAAATGTTTCAAGACACTTGCCCTTTTTCTTCTCAACACCTATCTGGTTGTAAAATCCACTGTAAGAAATTTAGGAACTTTTGGAATCACTAATGCTCTGTACTAACAGAAAATACTTGGGTCCTTTTACACCCATGCCCAAGAGTCTTCTGTTCCCCCTGAAACTGAATCCAGGGGAGGTTTTGACACTAGGGAAAGAGAATATCGAGCCTTTAGTTATCATTGAATTGCCTAATTGTACTTTGCTGGGAATAAATGTCTTCACAAATTTTTCTCCTTTCTGTATTTATTATTTGATAGTTAATTACCTGCTAACATTTGTCCCCAAGGGACCATACAATCTGAATAAAAGTGAATAAATAATAGCAGCTTTCTGCATAGAAATCTATTTTCCTTTTGTTTTACTTCTTTGTGAGCTCCTTGCTTAGAAAGTTGGTTTCTGTGGCAGCGTGTATGCTGTGGAAAAGAGTTGTATTTATTATATTCCTATTCAAATGTGTTTCACTTCCTCTTACCCCTTGATAAGAAGGGAATATCTTTCCTTCATTTACTTTTCTCCTTATTAATATTATTCAAAGAAGAATCAACCTCTGGTGTGGCAAACAAAGCTTATTTGTTAATCTGTTAGTGACAGGCTGTTCTTGTAGTTACAAACAGAAATATCTTGCTTTCTAGTATTTGATTCTTTTCTTTTTCTCCAGAAATCACCATTTTGTAGATACATGGTCAATTTAAGCATTGTATCTTTCAGGTGAGTTTTGTATATGTAACAGTTTATGTAGAAGCATTTACTACTTTGCTTTTTCTTTTTTCATGTTGCTTTTTTGTATTTGCATTATTTGGGTACTTTAATCCAAACTGAAGCAAAGGTGCTGATTCGAGGAAGAAATGTAACTCTATTATTGTTTTTTCCTGACAATTTAACATAAAAGGGAAGAGCTGACCTGGATTTTTTACTGCAGCTTGTGAGTGCTGATCAGAGAAAAAGCAACTTTAGCTAGCCATAAATTATGTCCAGCTATGGACACAGGGTTTTAAAGGAGAATTTGGGAGGCAGGGTGATGGGAGAGCAGTAACGGTGTTACAGTCTGCGTGTCTGCCTCCTTTTATGCATTTAGATGTCCTGTTCTGACTTTTTTTAACCACCACTGAAGCTAGTAATACTTACAGTAGCTACCATGGACATAAAATAATAAATATTCCCTTTCTCTTGAGTGCAGTTCCTTAACTGTCTTTAAATTCCTCTCCTCTTCGGAGCTGAGCGAGCCTCCTTTCACTCAGTCACCCTACACAGACCATGTTTTCTGCATCTCACATCACTTTCAGTGCTCCATCCAGAACCGTTCTGCTGATGGTCAAACCTCTTCCTTGAGGCATGATGCCCACAGTGAGATATAGCAGTATCACTGAGGCCTTGCCAGTTCTGAGGGGCAAAGAGGAGGCCATAATCCTCCTGTTCATACATCCCAGTTGGATGATGGGATCAAAGTGTTCAGCATATAAAGCTGGGGGAAGGAGGCAGAAGGGGGAGGATGTTTGGAGTGATGGCGTTTGTCTTCCCAAGTAACTGTTACGCGTAACGGAGCCCTGCTTTCCTGGAGAAACACCTGCCTGTCAATGGGAAGTGGTGAATGAATTCCTTGTTTTGCTTTGCTTGCACACATGGCTTTTGCATTACCTATTGAACTGTCTTTATCTCAACCCATGAGTTTTCTCACTTTTACTCTTCCCATTCTTTCCCCCATCCCGCCGGTGGGGAGTGAGCGAACAGCTGCGTGGTGCTCAGCTGCTGGCTGGGGTTAAACCACAACAAGGTTTTTTTTTCCTTTATTAAAAGAAAAAAATCCAGTTTATCTGGGGATAAAACGCTACATTTACCAACAAAAGATAGGTCTTTGTCTTGGTCATATTTTTGCTCTTTGTACAGTTTCTGTCACTTTGCTCCATTCCAATAGTGCAGTTTGTTCAGCACTGTTTTTCTGCTAGAGTAGCATCTTCATTGCATCAAGCTCTGAGAATGAATATCTTTCTCAAAGGGCTTAGGGTGGTCTAACCAGAAAGGAAAAAATGCAAGCATGTTATACTTTATATAACAGCAATATATAAAGCATTGTAAGTCATTAATTAAGTATTTATTCAGTGCTTTAAGAACTAAATGATTAATAATCTTAAAGTATACTATCCATGAGAGAGCAATCACTGAATGATGTGGACATAAGAGAGGAACAGGGATATTTTGAATGGGATTTCATAGAAAGAGTAGTAGGTCTTGGTGGTGATCTTCCAGATCACTGCAGAAAACAGTCAATTCTGTAATCACTGTTGACAAAACTCGCAAATGAAACAAAATTACCTGTATTATGCTAAATCATGCCTTTTCTTTGGGAAAAAAATGTGTATTTGTAGTGAAATGAACCATGATGTCTATAGGAACACAGTGATGGTGGTTGCAGGATTATGGAAAAGGCAGTGGTTATGGAAAGATTCTGCATATTGTACCATATAGTCAGGTCAGCCTGAGCTCCCAGTGGATGAAGATAAAAGCTGCTAGAGTCCTCTGATATTGTAATCTGAGGAAGCAGATGTATAGTATTTTAACTTGAGGTACAAGACATAACTAGTGGCTGAACGAACTACTGAAGGAACTTTGAATAAGTCATACACCAAAACTGGCTGCTGTTTCAAAGATCTGCTGTATCCAAAACCAAGTTGTTGGGAGTGGAAGCTGGATTAAATGTTAGACATGGATATCAGATCATTTGTTTGGCATAAATTTTATTTTTTATGTATTTTTTTAGCTTATTGAAATAACAGTTGGTAAAACAAGTAAAACATATTTTGTGATGTTCCTACCTAAACTATCTGCTAATTAGGAACAAAAAAATTTGAAAATTGCTAGAAAGAAACATTAAAGTAATTTATGTATATCCTGGAAAGGTGCTGCATTTTATATAAATAAATATGAAAACAGTGAAATTGTAGTTCTCTCCTGAGAAGGCCAGGGAAGTGTAAATGGCTGCAGTGAAATTCAGTTGCATTTGCATGAAAAGCGGCAGACTGGCCATTCTACTTTTCCCGCAATGGTAAATGATGCCTTTTGCGAGTTTTTTTTTAAATTATAAACAAATATAATATTTATTTATGCAAATATAAGTGCAGAAATAAATTATACTTACAATAAAATAAATGCAATGGTGAAGTAAATATATTGTAAATAAAATTATATTCTGTTGCCAGCACTATCCAAGCAGGACAGACAGAATCTTGACTTTAAAATCTCATTTATGCAAAGGGTCTTCAGACCCCAGTTATCTCTGGTGTCTTCTAGATGAGAAAATAAATAATAAGCCCCAGGAAATACGAACAGTTAGTTATAGGGTTTCTAGCTGCTTCTGCTCACGTTTCAAATATTTCTGTCTTATCTAATACCTTTCTTTGGTTTGGATGCTATGATGCATACTATACTTTCTGAATTCACTTAAAATAGAAGCATGGGCTTTTTGTCTTGCTTTATTGCACATTACTGAACTTTTCATAATTTGTCTCATTATGTTGTCATGCTTTGTGCTATATAACATGCTTACATGGTGCAAACATTATTACATAATAGATGAAGATTTCATAACAGGGACTGTCTCAGATGATTACTCAGAAGAACCATAGACCTAAATTCAAAGTGTCAGTAAAGATCTGCTTGATTTTAAAATCAAGTGCTAACCTTCTCTTTAAAGGGATGACTGTTTCCCAAACACTTGCATATGCATATGTCCTTTCAAATCATGCTCATAATATAAGTAAACACTTATTTTGTTCATTTCTAATTTCACTGTAATATCCAACCACTTGGGACTCTTGTGCAATAAATGATTTAGAATAAAATTTTTAACTTTTTAATAAACAGAGTGCTGCAGACTATAATACTGAGGCACATGTACAAGAAGACACAGACTCCTTTGCAAGGAATGTCTTAGGTGAAGACAAGACACTCGACGATAAATACCAGCGCACTATGTCTAGCAACTTTTGCTTCAAGAAGGTATATCAAAGACCAAAAAGAGCAGCATAGTGAAAGAAGAGTTCTCCCTTCGTTATTTATCTACTCTGGAAACATCCTACCTGTATGCACGTAGCAATGGTACTTTGAGGACATATTGTTGGATACTGTATTTCCTCGTGGCTTTGCTGCTTTGACTAATCACATGGGCTGATGCCTGACTAAAATCATGCTACTGAGGCCAGAGAAATTCCACCAGCAAGCTTTGCTTGGCCTGCTCTGCATAGCTTCCAGGGCTACAAGGGCTAGAAAGCCGTTGTCAAGTAGGAGATCGTAGGCTGGATCACCTTTTTCTGTGTATCCACCGCATGACTTACAGGGATGAGTAGTCATGGGACCGGATTTACGTGAGCAGTCCCACCCTGGGAAAGCAGAGGGAATGTGAATTTGGCTCCCAAGAAGCACTGTGAGAGGCTCCATGGCTTGTCCTGATGGGAAGGCTAATGCAAATGGGTTATTGGACTTCACTGAAGTTTGAATCCTGGCTCTAAAATGGGCAGCAAGAATATCTGAACTCATGCCTTCAGCCCTTTGATGGAGAATGAGATGCCCTCAGCCAGAACTGTTGTGCAAATACTGTGTGCTTGTGAATGTCAGGTTTGCCACCCCAAAATACGCAACAGCTTAATTTGAAGTGAGGGGAACATTTTACTTCTATAATAAGGGTAACTTGGACAAATATTTAAAAAACATTTTAGAGTGATTTAAAACAATATGCTGCTACTCTTAGCTCAGTCAGTGAACCAACGTTTTCTTCCCAAATATTTGCACACCTTGACTGAACAGTAAACGAATAGTTTTCTGAAAAATATAACTAATATTTTTTCATTGGTGATTTTCATTGGACCCTACCAAATATTTGGTTATGTGTGTTTTACTATGTGGATGTGAATGAATGTGTTTGTATACGGAACAGGTGTAGATGCCTTTATGATCAGGCAAAACAGAACCCAAGAAAATTATTCCTGCTGAATTTAAAGGCCTATTAATTCACTTCTCCCAGAGGAAATTACAGTTAGAAAATTTCTACCAAGTCTGTAAATGAGTCCATATTTATTTCAGATAGGGAAGGATATGTCTGTCGCTGTGACTTTGGATACAAGTAGTAGGAGGGGGGAATTAAAAATAGCAACTGCTCTTACCTCATTTTCCTATGTCAATAGCTTATGATAGATGTACAGAGATTAAAATGAAATGGCTGTAGAAGAATAGCAGTCAGAAAAGCAATACCTTCCCATCCAATGACCTTTACAATTTAAAGGATGAAAAGATACATTATGCACAAACATTTTGTTATCTTCAGGAACAAAGTGCTAGTAACTGAACTCTGGATGACACAGCCTGAATACAAATGAGCATCCTAATTGAGCTGATTTGATCTTTCTTAAACTATAGTCCAAGTCAATAATATAGTGTTACTGAAGGAAGCAGTCCTCTCGTTAGAGGTGGCATACCATGACAAAGAGTTTCCCACAGTGGCATCTATCCTGTCATCGATTATGCACTGCTAATCAGTGAACTGTGGCATTAAAATCAAAGGTCTCCCTTTTGCTGTCAGCTTCTTTTTTTGCCAAGTTCTTTTAGGTTCATTTCTCGAGCAAAATCAAAATCTTACTGGGAGAAAACACAATCTTATGCTGACCCTGTTCTGTTGGGTTTTATTTCAAGGGTTTTTTTTCTTTTTTTTTTTTTAATAGGGGAAGAATGAAAAACTGAGTCACAAAAGATGAATGTTAGTGCCATTGCTTGATATGGCAGTGGATGACATTGCAGTCATAAGGCAGCATAAAAATCAGTGTAGAATAAAATAGTATGGCTTTCTCTGATATGATCAGGAAGGGTAAAAGGAGAGAAATTACACTATTTTTTTAGTACAATATGCTTTAAAAAAAAATCCTTCTTCTATAAAACATTGCATCAGAAATTTCTTTTAACTGGGAAACTGACTTTTCTGTGAAAAATGCAGATAACAGTTCTGGCTGTTATTTATAATGTCTTATTCCTTATAGTTGTTCAGAAGGCAAGATTTGTGATACAGTGCGTTGCTTGCTAAACCATATGACACCAAGGCATCCTGGGTTGCATTTGCTGACTTCTTTTCTGTTCTGTAACATCCCGGTTTATAAGACACGGCTGTGTCTAGAGATCCCCCTACCTGAGAACTGTTCTCCATCCCATCGAGTGGGAGTTAAAGTTGCACAGGTGCTTGAAGTGGGTCCTCTGAATTACAGAAGAGAGAGAAAGGGCTGCTAGGACCTTTTTTATGACACCCTTTGATTATATACCTAGCTTCAGGGTATTGTGTATGTTTAGTTGCTTCCTCTGATCTTTGGGAAGAATGAAAACTAACTGGTTGAAATGTCAGAAGCAAACACTGTATATTATGAAGTTTAGAGGTTTTTCTGTTTGGGTTATTTTTGTTGTTTAGTTGTTTGTTTTTTTCCCCATGTCTTATGCGATGATAATAAAATGCTCTATCAACGTTATGTAAATTTTTGCAAACACTGAATGTGTCTGATAGGCTTTCTTTTTTTTTTTTTCCCCTTAGTTATTTATAAGTCAAAGTAAATAAACTCAATATTCCTCCTCCCTTCCACTCCTGTAGCGGTGCTGTGCTCTGCTGAGCAGCCGCTGTGTCTCACACCACCCATAGCTCTGCTTCGCTGGGGACTGTGATGTTGCTTATGTATAAATAACATGCATGATCATTTAGTAGGGACTGGGATTTTGGATCAAAATAGACTTATAAATGCAGGTTTGTTATCAACAGGCAACACATTTTAAAAGGTAATGGTGTGCCAAATCAGAACATAGTTTTAATTTAAATAAACTACTAAAGAGTTCTGACATGTTAATTCAAAGTTGAAATGAAGCTCTGGTGCTTTTGCAACTTTTTATAATGAGCAAATTCAGTGTTTCTAGAGGATATCTTATTTTGGGCTGCAACTGAAATTAGGCCACATGCTTTACTTCCTCCCCATCTCCAATAAATGTAACTATTCTCTGAAAATTAGTTGCAGAAATGGTACAATGGGATTAAAGTAAACTACGTGTTGGGGTTTTTTCAATGCTAAATTGTACACAGTTGTGTGAAACTGGAAGAGGCATTTTTGATTGCCAGAATTTTGAACATCCAGCCGGATGACTTTCTGGCTCAACTATCCCATTAAGAATAGAAGATTCTGAAATCAGAAGCAAGTGCTTAACTCGATAAAATTTTCAAGTTACCTGCTTTGGTTTTAGCATGTTAGCTATCCCACTGCCTTTTTTAGGGAATATTTATGTGCTTAAACTTAGTTCATAAGAATCTTATGAAATCTGGGCTCTGGTTAATGTTTCTACTACATACTGTATAAATTAAACATTCATCCTGGTCATGCTGTATCGCTCTGGATTGCAATGCTGGTAGAAGTTATCAGAATACACAGAAAGTACTATCCATTAATAAGAAGATACAATTTTTACATATTTTGGATGAGAATTATACTTAATATCGCACTAAATTTTAATCTCTTTTGCTTTTCAAACTGCTTTGTTTGTAGCGCGTTCCAGTTCAGCCTTGTTTCCTCCCCTTATTTGAAGACTTGTTTACAGTACAAAAGTGGAATTAGCTCATTCTTCTGTGGATGCAGTGATTAAAATACTGTGTATTATCACCAACATAGATAGCTCAAGGTGAATGAAATGGAATTGGCTGTTTTGCATGGCAAGTTTCTGATTTTTAATTAAAGTGTTTGAATTCTGTTTGTTGCAAATGGTAGGCTGCACGCCTTGGCTCATGATAAATGTAGGTACTGGGCTGGGACATCAGCGTTTTTGATAAGAACCCTGAGGGCTTTTATCCCAAAGGTCTTTTCCATGCTTGCCTTTGCAACCATTTATGCATAAAATCTCTTCAGGCCTCGTGAAAATATCTCATTTTGCTAACATAAACCCTGCTATTAAAGTGACCCTTCAGTCCAACTTCCACCTTTTTTCCTTCCCTTTTCAGTCTTACTTAAACAAATTTTGAAACATATGGTATTTAGCTTCCTCAGACAAACCACCATGTAATTTGTCCACTTTTGCCTTTATATCTGAATTCTATCAAGAAATAGCTTATGTCAGTGACACGAAATTTCTTTGGCACTACAATAATGAAATTTCTTGCTGCTAAGTTAAGATTCCTATGGTATGTTCCTCTTAACTCTCACTTCAAATAAGTTTAGTATTTGCATGTATGCAAAGTGGCATCACTGAAAGCTGTAGTCATATACTAACAGAAATTAATCCAGTGAGGCCAGAAATAATGGCTTTATTTATGCCCATGTTACAGAAATATGCCATCTTTCTATAATTTGGAAAGTAAGTGGGGCTTTGCTTGTTCTGCCAAAACTGATTATTGATGACTACAGGTCTTGGGAATTGATAGTGTGAGTCTACCAAAGGACAGGCCATTTTTAGGTGCCCTGTATTTAGACATATTTATGATTTGAGAAGATATGGAAATGCACCGTTATGAAAACAACACCATTGTATAGCCTTGATGATTCAAGAATACTCAAGTGCTCTGCTTTGGAGCAGTCTCTCTTGTAATACCGTAAATCATAAATGAACATGAGTCTCTTGCACTTGTTGCTTGGTGTGCAGGTATGAAGAGTGTTGTATTCCATCATATAAAATTTCTGGCATCTGACACTTAAAATGTTTGTTGCAACAAGGCATGGTAGATACAGAAATAATGAAAGGGTTGTTTAAATGTTTTCCTCAAAAAGACCCTAAAGTTTGTTGTTGAATTACGGATACCAAGTTACAAACAGCTCTTTCATTAAGCAGCTAGTTAGGGACTTCTAACCCAATTAAGGATTTGGATTTTTGCTGATTATGATTTTCTTTCTTTCTTAAAATAGAGATAAATCAACCCAGATGAATTAGCAGGTGAACAACAAAAAACCCCAGGCAATTAGTAAATGCATTAGAATAGAAAGATCCAGAAAGAACAAAGATTTTTCCATCACCATTTAAAAGCAGAAGACATGCTAGGAAAAAAAGCTAACCAATCCTCTCGCATTATTAAATAAAAAGGGGAGGGAGGGGTGTTGTGGGCTTTTTTATTTTCCAACATCCAGTACCTCTTAAAGGTGACTGAGCTTTAAATACAGAGTATTTCTCTGTTTGATAAGGAGAATAGTTTTTTCAGATAATGTAAAGGCAAACTAGAATATGCTGACTTTGATTTACCAACTTCTTAGTTTTGTGGGATTTCTAGTTCCTTTTCTGTGTTTCTGTTTGCAGCCATCATTTTACTCCTGACTGGGTTGGGGCTCCCATCAAGAGGGAGCTGTGGCTTTCATTAGAAGAGTTGCACTGTCCAAGTTTCTATCTTTCTTGATGCAACTTGCTTCTTAAAGTGTTATTAAAGTTACCCAAATGTTGGCAGGTTGCCACTCTTGAGCTTGTGATATTCTTTGGGTAATTCTTAGCTCTTACTATTAATAGTCCTAGTGGCCTCTCACTTTCTGAAACCCCCATATTGATTCCATCAAATCAAAACAAACATTTGTTTTCCTTAAATAAATAAATAAATAAATAAATAAAATTATTGACTCTTATGGAGCTCAGAGATTTATGGACCTATCAAACCACATTTATTAAGTCATTTTCTCTGATGACTGTAACTTATTTCCACTGAGGTTCTCTGTTTTGTTGATTCATATCCAGTGTGAGTTTCTTTAAGTAAAATGTCTCTACTTTCTTTTGCTCCTTAATAATTTTTTTTGTCTTTGCTTTCTATTGTAGCTTGGCTTCATATCTCATTGATGATGATATTATTATTATTATTATTCCCCACACACTCCCTTCTTTACCCAATATTTCTACTCCCATCTGACCCAGTTCTGGTGATTATTTTATTGATATTCCCTTAACTACTTCTGACTGAATTCTAACCTTTTCAGTCCAGCTTTCCAGGACTGAGTTTAGAACAAACATCATTTCCATTTTGAGTTTCATGTATATTGAAGTAAACAACAAATTACTCTGTTTGCATTGGTCTTCCATCCCATACTTAATCACCAGTGCATTGTTTTATTTTTTTTCCTACAACATTCTTAAAAATCACTTTTCACATTTTATTTTTAGGGGTTGTGAACACTGGTGGTTTTATTAACTAAATGTTGGTACAGAGATCATGAAAAAAACAATTCTGTACTGTCTTGCTCATGCTTTCTCAAACATTTTTAACATTCTTCTTTCTACATCATTTCTTTCACACTAGCTGTCAGTTTTCACCATTATGTGATGCATCTAGCCAATGGATTTTTGTGCTTGACAAATCCAGTGCAAATAAAGGAAAAATCAGATGTGCAGTTTCCATGTCAAAGATTCTTACAAATGTGTTCAATAATATTACACCATCATGTGGGACAATAGAACACAGAAAAAATACTTTTAAAAAATAAGTAATAATCTTAAAATTATAATAATTTACAGATTCTTGATCTTGTAAATTAGTTGCTACTAAATACAGAATGCTTATCTAGTATCTATGAAAGCCGAGCTCTGCTAACATTTCCATGAAAATGTTTTCTTTCCTTGGTTTGAACAAGCAGTGTCACTAGAGGGAGCTTTTACCCACATACATGCATGCTGTCGAGGGCAAGAAGGATTAAAACTAGCTCTTACAGCTGCCTGTAATGAATCATGAGTGCATAACACAGGTATATTACCAGTGGATTATGTCTTTTTGAAATTTTATTTTTTATTTATGGAAGCTAATGATTTGGGGGGAAAGCCTGGCTCTGGCTTTCAAACAATAGAACAAGTTCTTGTATTGAGTAGTTCTTGGTAGAGTGGGTTTTTTCCTCTTTTGCAGTCTTATCCTTCTGCCTTCTACCGATGATGTTATTTTTCTAATTCTTGTTGGCCGATTTCTAATAAATAATACTTTATCCATATCAATCTTTCTCCATATCTTGCAAGTGACAAGGTTTTTTGGCTTCTTGGGAATTTTAGTTCTCGCTTTTTTAGAAAACCATCGTGGTGAAGCTCAACCAGCAGTCTCGTGAGTCTCCGGAGTCCTTTAGGTCATCTTAGGCCAATAGAACAACCTCAGGGATTAATTCTGTCATGACTATGAGGGAAAAATGTCCATCACTTGCAAGTATGCCCTACGTGTCCCATCTCTGTGTCCTGTCCACAGAGAATGTGAATTTTCATGCCTAGATGATTTGTTTTGGGTTGGGTTGGGTTTTTTTGTTCTTTAGCACAAATGGTACCAGCAGATACTTTTACGTCCAGGCATGCCTGGTATGATAGGTACTGAACTGCCTAGGATAGTTAGTTCTTGGAAGTTTTAACTCTGTCAGTGTTACCCAACCCTTACCCATAGTCATTTTTATGCTGATAACTTATTCCTCACTTATTCAGTGCTCTTCTTTTGCACTGCTTGCATGGGTGCTAGCTGTGATGAAACCATGTCTTTATGGTGTTGAAATTATGTCGATTTCGCAAAACTCAGTAAATATGAATTATGAATTAGTACTTCTAAATGCAGAGGCTCTAACTGTCCAGATACGAGTATTCTGAGCCTATTAGCTCAATTATTTTTGGTGTGCTTCCTGCTTAGCAATGCCTTCGATTTTCCCTTGCGTAGAAGTCATTTTCCTTGTATCCACAGGCAAATACAACAAACTATCATAAAGGCTGATCAGAACTGAAAAGCTGAAGGATAGTGACATAATTGCTATGTAATCACAACTGAAAACTGTAATATTGGCACAAGGCTGAAATCTGCTGTCACTACACTTTAGATAATCTACTGTCTTCCCTTGAAGTCTGTCTTGCAGTATGGCTGCGGAGAGGGCAGTCTTCCAAACATGCAGCATACCCATTCATAAACTTAGTCTGGAGGCTGACAGCAGTCAACCTGGCTGTTCTACAACAGGGAAGTATCTCCAAGTATTTTCCTTATACAGTCTCCAAGCAGGTGGTGTATTTTGTGAGGCACCCGTTGAGACTAAGCAGTTTCTCTTGATAAAATGAAAGCATAAAAGTTAGACTGTGTCTCATATTGTTTTATTGTACCTTGAAATTTCTATGTGAAATGCTGCACGAAATCTGTGTCTCAGTCAATATACTATCACATTTGGACACTGAAGGGAATTGATTAGAGGAGACTATTTACCTCAGTTGAAATTGAAATCCCAAGCTCTAATTTTTTCAGGTAAAACAGTGTGCAGCCAGTGCTATCATTCAAAAGACTATGGATAATGATAATAGGAGTCTCTTTATATATATTGAAATTAATTTATGAACAGTGGCTGATGGCTGACCCTGGCCTTTAAGCACAAGTGCACACAGGCACCAGCAAGGAACAGTGAAGTCCCCCCATTGCACCAAACACAGAGAATTCCACCAAAAAATATTTCTTATTTTATATGGAGATAGCAAAAAATCTAACATTTTGATGGCAAAAATTATTACTGGGGCTTTTGAAATATGGTTACCAAATCCCACCCAGAACCCTTCAGGACATATTTCTACAACCATTTCAAGTTTGGAACAAATTTTGAAGAGAGATGACCTGAACACAGTGTAACTGTTAGATTCTTCTGCTGTTCTTGTGACTCTGGAAAAGGTGCATGTCATGTTCTTGGCATTCCTTCTCAGGTTGCAATTGGCTTCCAATGTGTCATATTACCATTGCCAATGTTTCCGAGGTACAAAATAGGAGAATGGGCTTCATGAGTTGGAACCAGTGACCTGGAAATTATATTTCATGCCTAATACCCTGCATATTGCTCAATGTTAAGCCTTTTCTTTCGTAAACGTTAAATGAATGCTAAATGCCTTTTCTTCCCAAGACATCAGTTTTCATAAATGGTACCTAGGTTTGATTTTTATGGGTCGTCTTGCTGCCTATACTGAAGTACAGTATGTTTCTTTTCTAAGTGATTTGAACATCTCTATTTTACCATTGTCACTTTAAAAAAAAAAAAGGATTCATGCTGATGACCAGATATTAGTTGAGAAATAACAAGAATTCAAGAAATGTATCTCAGAAAGAGCTGGCTCACAGAGTAACAGACTAACAGATTGACAACTCTTTCCACATCATATTACAAACAGCAAACCAGATATCACATGGCAAATTCTTGTGCTACCATAGTACAAAAGGTAATGCAGTTCATATGAGTTAAGAATAATGTAAAATTCAACATATTAATATATTTTAAATCAATATTTTTATTTGAAAACAAGAGGCCTTTTTCTTTAAAATATCTCTAATAAGGAATTAGCAGCTGGGGCAGTAAAACCTACCTACACCCAGAGAGTTTCAAGAATGGTTTGACATTTGCAGCAGAGAACTCTCTTAATGAACTTAGATTTGAGGTCAGGATAATGCAATAGTGGGACAATACCTTCTTCCATTATGTAAATGATACAAAATACCTTTATATCAGCTATTTAGAGATGACCATACTATCTTCTTTTATTTGAAATTAGGTAGTAATTATGTTAATTAGCTATTTAGCAAGCATTTTTCTCTAACTTCTTGCCTGTTGAAAGCTCTATCAGTTATGAAGGTTTTTCTTGTACTATTTTCCTGATTCTTTTTAAAAATCTGTTTTTTTCCTAATAGTACATGTGAGACCTCTAAGCATAAGGATTAATTAATAGGTCTTCATTTATGATTTCTGAGCATCAAGTATCACACAGTGAGCCTAAAAATTGAAGTTCCGCTTTGGAATTAAAATCAGAAGTATGCTGTCCTATTTGTGGTCCTCCTGTTTTTCTTCTCAGTAATGTCTTACTTGTACACATATACAGGATGAAAAGCACCTCTGTGTATGCGCATGCGCTTCCAGTGTATATCGTCAACCAAACTGAAATAAGATGCATGGATGCTAGAAAAGGCTCATTAATCAAACAGATGTAGTTTCAGTAATTATGAAATCTCCCTATTAAACAGAAGCAGTAAGTCATTAAAATATCTTCTCCAGCCTTTTGGCTAAGATCAAGCCAATATCTTCTCATTAGGATAATGAAGTTCCATAAAATGATATTCCATCATTCTCCATAAGGGAGCAAAATGGAACTTTTTCGTTAACTCCAATCACTTAGTTATTCATTTTATCTTCCTCCAATCTTGTTCATTCATTTATAAGAGAAAATTAATTCTTCACACAATCAGCCTACTATCCTGGCAAACTGCATTGAACATAAAAGTTAACTTTGTAAATGAAATTAAGGCTGACTTAATGAAATTAATCCTGAGAATAAAATGAACAGAAGTTAGAAGTATTTGGATTTTTTTTTTTTGGTGGATTTTTTTTTTTAAAATTCAGGAAGCTATTAATAAATACAAGTTCAGTTTGTTAAATTTAAGGAGAATTTATTGAGGAAAATCAGAGGTTCATGACATAAATCAGTTTAACTTTTTTTTATTCCACATTGTCTTTTTCACTTCAATTTCATTTATACTGATTATTTCCTATTTGTTTTCAATATCTTCTGACATCATTTTTCTGGGAACTAAATATCTTAATTATACATACTTAATTGGACATATCTTCATTAATCATTTATGGATTCAGAAATGTGATAGAAAAAACAAGCTTGAAAGGTGCCATTTTACATGGCATATGAACTTAGAAATTATATTATAGCAGATTTTCTTTATTCTGACTGGATGTCCTTCATTCATAGTTGAATGAAATGATTGAATAGTTTTACTTTTTGCTCCAAGCTTTTTGGTGATCTCCTTTTTTTTGGTGATCAAAGTAGTTCACTACTTCTTATCCAGAATTAATCTACTCATCTGTAAAAGGACAAGGCACAGTGTCTTCAGTGCTTTGTGTAGCTTATTTGAGGTTTGATGAAAACTTTTGAATTCTGTTAGAGGCCTAAATATGAGAGTGTCTTATTGCAAAGCAGCATTACCTCTGTGTTTACGGTGATTGACAACACGGATTGTTTAAAGTTCCCAGCACACTATTGAATATGCAGATGTGAAAATAAGCCATAATGCTTTGATGAAATTATGTTGTTGCTGCTGATGCATATATCCCAGGAAGAGCAATTTAAAATGGTTGCTTGAAATGGAGAATAATGTGTGAATTAAGGATAGTTCTCATGCTCACTGTTAAAAGTTGACATTACAAGTAGCTCGCCATAGAAATGAATAGTGAATCCTCCAATTCAGCCATTGGTTTCAGCAAGTGGTGGGGGATCCTGGATTTGCAGCCCCAGCTCAAACTTGAAGAATTGCTATGTTAGAGCAGAAAAGTAAGGTTTTCCTGTCTTTCCTTTCCTGCCATACAGCTATTCAGTCAGCTCCTCTGTGCTCCTTAGAGGGGGACTGAGCTAAGCTCAAGCCTTGTCAATGTCCTTTGCTTCCTGAAAGGACAGCGTAGTTAGGCTCCTTTGGTATCTTCTCACTTCTTTTATGGAGGAGGAATGCTAGCTGAATCACACGGTTCATTCCAGTGGGACCCCGAGAGGCTGTGTCAAGGATAGATGAAAGCTAGACTGTCACAGCTTTGGTTTGGGTGTGAATATTATACTGAAGACAGGGAGTTAAAACTTGAAGTAGAAAGCTGACTAGGTAGAATTAATTTTACAAATGACAGGGCAGAAAATAAGATGAAGAAGCTTGTGGGTCAAGATGAAGACAGGGAGATTGCTTGCCAATTACCTCATGGGTAAAACAGATTTGACTTGGGGAAAATGTATTTAATTTATTGCCAATTAAAATAGAGTTGGATGGTGCAAAATAAATGCAAAAAAACCTATAACACCTTTCCCCCCAACCTCAACTCCTTTATTCCCAGGCACAACTTCACTCTTTCACTCCTGATTCCTCCACCTCCCCTTGGAGTTGCACAGGGGGATGGGGAATAGCGGGCTGCAGTCAGTCCGCACCAGCTCCTCTCCACCGCCGCTGCCCTCTCACGCCGTTCCCCGGCTGCCCCAACGTGGGCTCTCCACAGGCCGCAGCTCCCTCAGCAGATATCCACCTCCTCTGGCTGGGGGTCACCAGGGGAATGTCTGCTAGGGGGCAGCTGAAGCCCCCCTCCTCCTCTTCCTGCTCTCCCATCGGGGCTCACAGGGCTGTTTCTCACACTTCTCCCCTCGCCCCTCACTGCTGAGCAGCATTCTGCCAGTGTTTTGCTGGCCACTGACCCAGCAGCCCCTCTGCCAAGACCTGGGCAACTGCAGCTGGTATAACTGAAAAGTCCTATGGATGATGCTGCATGGAGGTATAAGAGACTTTCATATGTATTTACAACAGGCATCCTTCACTTTGAACATAATGGGAATTCATGATCCAGACGAAGGTAGTAAACTGCAGTGTTTGGAACTTAATATTCAGATATCTGATTAAAATTGGAGGGAATGGGCTATAATTATGTCACCTTCATTTTTCAGATATGCTAATTTAACTGTGCTGTCTTCCTTGGTTGGCATGTTTAACATGTAGTAATATTACTATTCACTTTAATGACTGTTTCTCATCATAATCTAGAGTTTCCAATGAGACAAAAGGAAATGTGAAAAAGGACCATTGTAATGACATTTGCTGATATTTAAAATGTGTAGTAAAAAAAAAAAAAAAAGAAAGGTGTTTGGGAGCATGTGAAGTTACCTGGACTTTTTATAATTAGCCTTCACAACAAAAGACAAGGGAATGATGATACGTGAACCTTCCACATGATTAAGCCCTTTTAAAATTGATTTTGATCCCCGTTAAACTCAGAACTGGTTTCCTACTTGGCGTTTTCCTCTGCTCTGTCTCTGAAGCTTTCCTCCCCTCATCACAGTAATGCACCAGACAAGCATGAGTAAGGCATAAGCTGTTTTACTGTGGATGGCAAAACTGATTTGTTTGAGGATGCTTAGTTCCTTCCAAAAGCAGGTGAATTTTGCCTGGGGCAATGCGAAGACTGAATGTAGTAGTGCAGCACCATCCTTCCATCCTTTCTCTACTGGTGTGATAGAACCATTAAGATCTGAATCAGCAACACTGATCAACGCAGGCAGTTGATGTCCTTTGACTCGCATCTTATAGTTTGGTCAGAAATGATTTTTCAGTTAAGTAGCTCTTTAGAAATGTTGTTATAGTCTGTTTGTTTTGTACAGGAGAATGCAAACACATTTTTGCTTTGGAGGGGGAAGAAGCAAAATTTATTTAGTCAAATGTTTTAGGGATCTGTTCTCTGGTACATCTCCTGTGATGTTCTTAGGACAGAGAAGCCTTTTCTCACAATAGCAGTGCTTCAAGAGAGAAAATACAAGCAGGAAGTCTAAATAAGATGAGTGTGGAACACTCTATGAAACAAAATACTGGGGCCTTCTATGGCTGTTGTGTTTATCTTGATGTTTTATCTAACATTATGACTTGCTCAGGTATTCTGTGAAATATCAGTGGATGGTGTTGTGTCTTTGATTGGGCATCTTCCTGTTAAAACAAAACCCAGACACAACTATACAATGATTTCTGTTCATCTTTTTCTCCCTTATGGGCTTATTTGGCTCCCCTTCAAGCCAAATGATAGAAATCATTCACTCATATTAGGCCTCTAATTACTTTTTCTTCCTTAAAAATCAAGGAACAAGTATCAAATAAGAAACAGAACACATGGTAATTTGCTTTGTAAAATTCTACCTCCAGCTGAATCCTACATGTCATTTACCAATTGGACAGAGAGGAAATAATTAAGAATAATATAATTCCTTCTTCTGAATACAGTCTGAGCTATTATAAAATTTGGATATTTGTTTTCCTGATCAAGTGCTCAAACCATGGCACTTAACCACACTCTAAATTGTTTGAATTCAGCATCTGGCTGTTTGATATTGCTTCTTATGTTCATGCTAAGGATTAATAAAGGTTGGCATTGGCTTTTCTTGCATTGGATTTTCATTCCCTTTTAGAAAGCACATAGAAGGACCTGCAACACTCCAAATCTGTATTGCCTCACAGTAATGGGAAAACTAATGTAGACTTTTTTTTTCTTTTTTCTTCCCCTCTCTCCCAAGATTTTATTGTCTCCAGTGAATGTAGAACTAGCAGCTAGAGTTTGGGCACACTATGTTTTATGGAAATAAAAACTGGTTGGCATCTCAAAACTGGAGATCGCTCTTTTGACTTCTGGCTTTAGCTATATTCAGTTAGAAAAGAGTTGACCTATCATTCATATGTATATTTAAAAATGTTTGCTATTTTCTTCTGATGAGATTAAATCACTTAGTTTTAACATTAACTTTACTCCCAAGTTTTACTCCTTCCAGAAAAGCCAACTGACAAGTTTTCCTGTGGTGCTGGTTGTGCTGCCCTGTGTCAGCAACAGGAGTCTTATAAATATCTTACAGTCAAATATTCTCATCTTTCCAACTTGCAAGTCTAGCATAAAGAAAAATGTTCTATTCAGCTTCAGATACACAATTATTAAATACTAGGCACTTTCAGACCTTGGAGAATAAGGTAAAATGTATCCATAAAATGTGTTTCCTATGAAGCTACTGCCCTAAACTGACTTTCTTTCTAGTGCTGTTGCTTCAGTATACTTAAGGATGCTGAACACTTAGTGGAATCGACGTGCAGATTTTGTACCAGCATATCAAAACATTTATTAGCCTGCTCTGATTTACATATTGTTTCTTCAAGCTATTAGTGTAAGAGATTTGGGCCTCTGGTGTCAAGATTCACAGCCATGTTACATAATTGGTTTGAGTTTCACAGTACACGTAACAAGCCTCTGAGAATACTGCATCTCACAGGTTGGTTGTAACACAGCTTGCTCTTTTCAATCTACAATGCAGAGATAAATTCAGAAATCCAAACTGTGTTCATATTTTTCTATTATCCAGTGTTCCTCAATTTCTCTTTTGGTGGTGGCATTGTGGTTTTTTTCCTATCCACAGTTTTATTCATCAAAAGTCACATAAGATTTTGGCCCTAAAAGAACAAAAAGATATCTGCAAATTCTGGAAGCTTAGCTTCTATTTTGGGAAATTTGAATCAAGACCAACATGATCTAAAATTATGCCATATGTACCCTAGATTAATTCAACAGTAAGGGGAAAGATCAAAAGTATTTCTTCTTTCACCTGCTAAAATACCTTTTCAGGAACATTTTGTTGATACTTTTGGTGAAATCAGTGTATCATGACAATTTAATTTATATGGTCACTTGATACTTCTTTGGAAACATGGGAAAGAGTGCTCTTTAACAAAAGAGTTTTCAAAATGTAATCAGAGCTAATCCTCCCGTGTTTCAGTGATAGGAATTGAGAAACACACCTTTTATACTTAGTTGGAGGGGAAAAAGCTTCAAGCAGAAGAGGCAGGAAACCAAGGTTAGACCTTATTTGTCTTTTCGTCTCAGGAAAAGAATAATCTGTCAGTATAATACAGTTTAATTCATATATCACGCACCTTTTGGGTTTTCCTTCTATCATCACTTCTAACAGTAGGCAACTGATAAACAGCCGACTAATAGCTTCTGCTATAAATATGACATATCTGTTTTCTCCAAAGGGGAGATTGAAATAAACAACAATGCACAAACATGAAATTAATAATGCCTTTGGAAAAAAACCCCTGAGTTTAAGCTTAAGTGGTGTTTACTTTCTGCTGTGCAAATTGAGAAACAATTCTCTGCTGCATTTTGTATACCCTATTAATTGTACTTTTTCTCATCTAACAAAATGTGGAATGTGCTTTACATGCTTCATGGTATTAAATATTTTGTCTGTCTGGTAGAAGCAGAGTTTCCTCCCCAGCCATTACAGAGAAAGGGTAGTTCTGTAATATAAAAGGCATTCAGACAGGATTCTGCAGCTTTATTATGAGGCTTCTGTCGACCATCTTAACCAATCTGTAAGTGGGTAGATTAAAATATTTTATTATCTCTTATGAGGTTAACTTCCTTCCTTTTGTGAAACAATTTGATATCCATAGTGGTAGGTTCTATACACCAAGTTTAAAATACCTTTGTTCTGTACCTGTGCTATGTTATTGTGAGAGTTAACATTTGGCTTTCTCTGGGCATGCTTTTATATTCAAGTGCCCAACGATTTTGAACTCCCTTACTGGCTGTTTTGATCTTGCTTAAATTAGGTTAAACCTGGAATAACAGCCCTGAATTCAGAAGATTTATGTTGATAAAAAACTGCTAAAAGTAAGGGGATCGTTAAAGTAAGTATGTTTTGTGAGGAAAAAATTGCGTGTTTTGTTCTTGTTAAAGATAAAAAGCTTAATTTTAGAGATGGAAACCTGCTAAATCGATGATGAAGAGTTAAGCTGACTGGTAAAAATGTTATTCAGGAAACTAGTTATCATGCATTATTATCTTATCCCTGGGTCCTGAAAAACAAACAAACCAACCAAAAAAAAAACCTAACAAAAAATCCCCACACCAAACAAACAAGAGATACAAGGTTGACTAAGGAAGAGCATAGGTAATTGGCAAATGTATTTTAAGCTAAATGAGACTTGACAAGATAAATTGTGAAGATTTTTCAGTGTTCTCTTCTCTCCTCCAGCGTTGTGTGTTCTTTTGCACTGTACTCTAAAACTTTTTATGCAACATGACTCCAGGCTTCCCCATACTTAACTGATAGGTACCAGTCTGTGAAAAAACATACCTACCTGCAAAGATACTTAAGAAGGAGCTTCATTCGCTGTAACATCCTCCAAAACATTCAATATTTCCAGTAGTGAAAAGGTGAAGAAGTATATTTACATGTCAGAAGGTTAAAAACCGAAGAGGCACCTGAGGATTGGATATGCAAAAATACAAAAATATTTATGAATTTTATTTTGCATAGACTTGATAGTCTATTATTACTTATGTGCTAAGGACAGTTTAATGAAATCCCAAGTGTACGACCAGACTAACTGAATTTTGACTATTCCAGATGCAATTGACCTGAGTTTGTTTTTTTTAAATTGAGGAAATAAGACAGCAGGTTTCTCATACAACTTTTCCAGTTGCATAGGGTGCAAAGGAGCTTATAAATTTGCTCATAAAAGACAGTAGCATGATGGCATAAACATAAACTCAAATTCTCAGTGGACTGTGGAATGCTCAGCAGACTCTAAAGTAAACCAAAAGCAATCCAGACATATTTTTGTTTTAGAGTGGTGTAAAAACTTCCTCTGACCACTCTTTCCCAGTTAAAAAACCCCAAACCACAGCCTAAAACCAACTAACCAACATACCCCTGATTTTTTAAATCATTCAAAATTGAATGCTAATAAATAACAAAATAAGACATAAGTTTAATTTTAAGGACCCCTGTTTTTTCCAAATGTGATATACTGAAGAAAAAATAATTTTTTGTAAATTCAGAATTTAAAACATTGACACTTCCCTGAAAAATTGAAGTGCACAAATTTGGGGTACAGTTTTCTATTTTTCCTTTGTGGTTGTTGAAATGTTGATAAATCTGAATTACAAGAGGCTGCTTGTACACATTTATACTTGGAATGATTCCAAACTGAATAATTTCATTAAAAAATAAATCCTAATCTCTCTGGTTAAATTGATGATCACAGTAATTAATGACATTTACTTTAAACCTTTTCTCATTTTCAGTAGTTAAAGACAGAAGTATGGAGAGTACTATGGAACATGTTGCATGCCGTTTCATGAAAGGCAGTGCAGCCAGAAATTTGTGATAGCAGTCATGTATAATACATTGCACATTTCTTCTATTGTTATGATATTACCATTTCCAATGTTTCCCAGGAGTGCTTACAAATGTTTATTAATAAATCCTGACAAAAGTTTTCTGATTTATTTGTAACTCAGTCCTTGGATGGAATAGAGCCCTACTTTATAGGAGTCAGAACATGTAGCCATACCATGACCTTTGGGATTAAGGCAGCTTTGGTTACTCTGAAAACTAGTCAATAGGTGTCAGAAACAAAGTGCACTTTAAAAGATATTTTGGAAGAACTTATACAGTACTATTTGTCTTTGGGCATCCAAATGCATTTTTAGAAATGTGGCCCTGGTGGCACATCCAGTGTTGCCCAAAGACTGATTCCTGAATCGGAACCAGAAGAAAGAAACAGGCCTGACTGCCTGCGCTCTGCTGTGAGCAAAGTACCACCATAAAAAAAACTTACCTGAGACTTGTACCTTTCCTTACAAAGATCTATAGAAAGGCTTGAAATAAACCTCAGAATGAGTAACCTTGAACAGTAAGGATTGTGTGGAGACCACTAAATTCATGTAATTTATGGCTTCACCTTGGAGGAGGGGAAATAGCTCCTACTTTTTCTTCCTTTTCAGCAGCAGCCACCCTTTTGAGCAAGAATGTGTTATCTCTATTGATGGTATGCAACTTGAAGTGGAATATGAAACATCCCAGATGATCAATATGAGCTGCTCTATGCTCTAATCTTTTACATTACAGCTGAGCTCCAGAGATACTTACAGAAAAGCTTCAGTTACACTTGGATTCATTTGCTCATGAAGCTGAATGTGAACTTGGCTCCTGAGCAGTCTGTCAAGACTGTCCTGTGAAATGTCAGTCATGTAGGGAAGCTACAGACTTCTGCAATATGGAAAAAGCACTATGCTGACAAGAGCACAGTGAGAAATAAGAGATGAAAGCAATGGAGGCCAGTGGAAATGGCAAACAAGAAGCCAGATGAGGCTTATGTAAAACTTGCATTGACTTTCTGACATGGAAATGGGAATGATAACTGGGAAAGTAATTGGGGGGTGTGTGTAGAGTATTCCCCAGTTTGCGTAGGTGGAGTGTGGACAGGTCTATTGTGGCTTAAGGTATTTAAAAAGTGGGTTGGTTTTCGTTACCCTCCTAATGTGTCACGGTACAAAGGGAGTCCCACTTGGGACAGTAGGTAGGACAGAAGAGGGTCAAAACTGAAGCTTCCACTCTACCAGTCATCATCCCTATTTGGTCGGTAAAGTGGTCCAAGAAATTTGCTGGAAAGTAAAGTTAGCTTTGTATCTGAAGGGGCAGGGGGGAGGAAGTAACAGTGGATGGTAGATTTTTGAAAATTATCTTCCACAGTCAAGAAAACCAGAAGAGAACATGCATAAGGCGAAAGGTTATTGAACTACCCCAAACGTATACCAAAGGCTGGTATATCTGGCAAATATACCTGACAGGCAAGCATTTCCTTTCCCCATAAGAGGTGGTCTTCCTTGATAAGCTCTTTACTGATTTCTTGCTGACTTAAGAACTTGGAGCGTGTGGTGTACCCTGCCTGGCATTTGCCAGCCATTACCATCAGTATTTATTGTCTTCATTAGCGGCTCTCCTGAGGACAAGGGAGAGAGCTTCTCCAGCAGTGTTCCTGTCCCACCTGATGAGGGGTTCGGCTAGAGGTTTATCATACGGAGCAACAGACTGTGACACTGGGCCAAGGTGGCTTGTCTTGTCATTGAAGTTAAACCTGCAATAGTCTGTCCTCAATAACACCTCTTTCTAAGTGTGGTTTTGTTAAAGGGGTTACCATTGACCATGAGCTGCTTTGTAGCATCTCACACTTTTCAGTTAGCACCAGTTTAAAAGTTTATTTAAAACAGCACATAAAATGGTCTAGCAATTTATGCTTATTTATTCCTACTCTTTTGGGGGGACACAGTCTTGTGAATTAAACACGGTGGATTCTAGCATTCATTTCAGATTATAAAACCTGCCTATGCAATATGAAAAGTGAGGCTGTCTCAGCATACTAATACACTGCAATCCGAAACAGCCACATTAATATTCCTATTGGTTGTCATTGGAGATATGCCAATTCCCATACGTATTTATCCACATGCCAGAGTGCCCTTGCAATCTCATGACTGCTTTTCACAAGTGCTTGGTGGCTTATTCTTTCTCCTCAGCACACTACAGAGAAATCACTCTACATATTCAAATTGGGGGAGAAAAATGTGTTTAGGATAACTAGCATTTAGCACACAGTACAAATTAAACCCAGGTGATATGATTCTCTCCCTTGCTCCCCGACATTTACATTAGAATTCATATTTTAAAACTCAAGTCTTTTGCATTACAAGTAAAGATTAGAAGTTGTTTTAAACTTTTGTCCCTTGCACTTGACAAGTATTTTTGTATAATTAATGAGTTGCACATGCTGGTAGTAGTTAAGCTTTTGGTGTTTGTATTGTAAATGTTCTGTTTGTACAGTGAAAATGTTTGTAAAAGAGAAATGGTTAATACTTTTTTTTGGTCAGAAAGCCATGGCTTTGTGTATTTCTTGGCTGAGACTTTTTTTTAATGCTGCTTCAGATTGACTCATCTGTTTCATGTTCTGCTAGCAATTAATTGCGGCTATTTTGGACTCAGAAAACAATATTGATATTGCAGTCATTTGCCTTTTTGCATCTAAGTTGATCAGCTTTTGAGTTCTTCATTTCTGAAATACATATATGGTGCTTTTTTTAGTAAGGTTGTTATTGGCAGCATGTTTATGTCTTACAGCTAGTATCCTACAGCAGAATTATGATAATGGCTTATAATTTAATAGGAAATCTTGACTGAAGACTTTGAAGGAGGAGGGATGAATTTGTGGATTTTGGGTTTGGTATTTTTTTAAAGGTCTCAGGGCACACTGGACCATAATGATGGAAAAGCCTTTGTTCGTCAAAAGTATTCTTAGTAAGTCACTGTCAGTTATTTCTGATGGGTGCTATTGATCAGTATCCAAATATTTTTCTTTTTTTGGAAGCACTGTACACATCTTAGCTCTATTAGCTCTCTTTTTACTTTGCTGACAGAATCTTTGCAATAACTTCTGAGAGATCCTCCAATGCAGCTTCAAATTATTAATAAAAAACACCTGTGACTGTAAATGTATACTGTTCCCTTTTCATAACATTTGCAAATATATAGTTGTTTGTATGCATTCTAACTTACTGCTAGATATAAATGTCAAGAAGATACAGGTGAACTGCAGATTGTCTTTTTCATCTACTCAGACTGCTTTGATAAGATGTGTCAGCAACTTTACAGGTGACCTGTTTATCGATCAGGATGCTAAGCATTTGAACAGACCTCTGTGAAGTGAAGCATTGAGTTTTTTTACTATGATTTACCCACCAAAAATCATTGAAGTCACTGGTATAGCTAGGATTAAGCTTTAATAACCTCTGGGGTTGATAAATCAAGAGCTTGTGTGTATATGGTCTGCTTTGTGCTACAATCCAGACCTGTCCTTTCAAATAGTCTGCTCCCTGTTCCACAAATAGTTCATGGACTAAGGGGGAATTAAAGCAATTGCAGGCAAAGTAGAAGACAGGCCTTTTTTAGTCTATCCAGCATGATGGGTAGACTATATAAATAAACTATAAATAGACTGTAAAACAGGAAAGGACAGGTATCCTTTCCTGGTTTTGCTGAGTGCAAACACATGAGAGGTTGCACTTGGTAGGAGGACAAAAGATCCATCTCACCTGGTATCTAGTTTCTAGTAGCCAGGTGCCTGAGAAAGCATGTAAGAACAGAGCAGGTGCGCAGCAGTCCTTCGCTTCCATAGTCTTTAGGTCTTAAGGAATTTGAAGCTTGTGGATTGCAGAGATTTTGCGTTTGTACTTAATGTCATTAGGTGACCTTTTTTCCATAGATCTAATTATCTGAATCTCAAGGAAACTTTTATTTGATGGACATACACTGTAATTTGCCTCTGAATAGGAAAGTCAGAGTAGCAAATGTCGTCATACCTATGACAAAGTTATCAGTTCTTTATATCTCAACAGAATGGAGTGGAAGTGTGGTTTTGCTTCAGGAAGTTAACATTTAAATGGACCTAAGCTGGCTTGGATGTTAATACATCAATGAGATAAATGGTATGGAGGAGAGTTTATTTCTTTGCTGCTAGGATGCTGGCAGGAGAGTGTGCTCTGTAATTGATTAACAGGGCACAGTACATTGACTTATATGGGGAAAGCTATTATATCTCAGTAACAGGAAGGTATATATGATTCTGGTTTTAGTAAGTAAAAAATTGGATTCTGCAGGAAATAACTAAAACTGCTGAAAGAACCAAAGGTTCCCAAGGATATTTTTTTTTTCTCTTAAATCTGTGGCATAACAGCATTTCATGTTATGAAGGAAGTTTAAATAGCGTGATATATTTAGTGGAACTTTCATACTGGGCTAGAAATATTAGCTTATGTAAGCAATCTTTTAACTTTTATTCTATTGGACCTAAAGTCATGAGTTATTGATGAGATTTAATATCTTTTTTAACATCTATTCATTTGAAGTATAATCCTTCCCTATAATTCATACACGTTTATGGTGAATTTCCTATATTTTGAAGCCTAAATGAGCAGGCAGATTGAAGGGTATGTGTTTGGTTTTTAAAGAATGAGAAAGGGAGGTATTTTTTGTATTTTTTGTTTTAGTCTTTAGCTTATTAATTGGTGTCCCAAAACAGGCACAGGAAGTGAATGCAGTTCTGAACTGCGAGGGAAAACTGTATCAACTCTGTTTCTTTTTTTCTGGCCCTCCCCAACCCCTGAAGTATTGGTGATTCAAACCAAACTAAGCAAGCAGATGTCCAGATTCAATATTTCAAAAGCATATATACACCAAATGAAGCACATTCATGACTGCCTATGAAAATTTGCTAAATGTGTATCCCAGTGTTTGAAGGTCCCACCATCATTGCTTTCAGCATAATCTTTAAGAGTCCATTGTATCGTTCGATTTTCCCAGAGGCTGGTGCATGCTAGGGGATGCGATGTATCCACTCAATGCCATGCTTTTTGGCCTAGCTGTCTATGAGGTTGTTTCAGAAATGAGTCCCATTGTCTGACTCAATTCTTCTGGGGTGCCATGTCATCACAGGACTTGGGCATGACATAGATGGTATGGAATAAGGGGTGGATACTGTCCTGGTTTCGGCTGAGATAGAGTTAATTTTCTTTCTAGTAGCCAGTAGGGTGCTGTGTTTTGGATTTAGGATGAGAATAATGGTGATAGCACACTGATGTTTTTAGTTGTTGCTAGGTAGTTGTAGTACTAACACTAAGTCAAGGTCTTTTCAGCTTCCCACACCCTGCCAGGTGCACAAGAAGCCGGGAGAGCACAGCCAGGACAGCTGGCCCAGACTGGCCAAAGGGATATTCCCTGCCATAGAATGTCATGCTCTGTGCATAACTGGGGAAGCGAGCCAGGAGGTGGGATTGCGGCTTGGAAACAGACTGGCCATCAGGTTGTTTTTTTCCTTTTGCATGTGGTGAGCAATTGCATTTCTGCATCACTTGTATTATTGCTGCTGCTGCCGCTGCTGTCATTGTTATTATTATTCTCTTCCTTTGTTTTCCTATTAAACTATCTTTATCTCAACCCATCAGGTTTTTTTTTTCCATTCTCCTCCCCATCCCCTTGGGGTGAGGGGGGGTGTGAGTGAGTGGATGCATGGTGCTTAGTTACCCGCTGGGGTTAAATCACGCCACAGTGGCAAATACAGAGTGAAACTCTTTGTAGGGTTTTATTTTTATTTTTTTGACTATGTCAGGCTTCACTGTCTTATTCTTTTGAATCCAAGAGGATGGATTAGTGAAGCAGAGAGACAAGGCAGGCCATACAGGGGGATGATGATTTAGAAGCTAGTATTCTTTCCAAACAAGTTTTTCCATATTTCCTTTTGGGTAGCTTCATCAATAGTAGCACCAATATAGTAGCTGTCAAAATAAAAGGAGGAGATTTTCTCACTAGCTACTGGGATCAGTAAAAGAAGAGAAGAATGTGGTTGGGTTTTTTCAGTTTTTTTGTTGTGTTTTAGGATAGCTCTTTAATTTCACAAATATGTTTAAAATATTGTGACCAACAGCCTCCCATTGTATTCAGTAATTAATCAAATTGCACCAGTAGCAAACTTTTTTGTAGATATAGCTTTCTATTCCTAATATTCTTCCACAAACAAGCAGGTTTTTCTTTCCCTCCCCTGCCAATATGAAAAGGGGGGGGGGGGGAAAGTGGGATAATATAAACCTGAGAATTTGATTTTTAAAATATCCTAAAAAGCCATCTCAATGATAAATTTTATCTAATGAGTTTTATGAATATGCAAGGAATGCAGGATCAGATGCTATATGACAAAAAGCTTTGGTAGGTGTCCTCATATCCATTCCTCTGGCATTGCTACTGGGCATTGGGTAAAGTAAGTCTTGTGTCTCTTACTTGGAGTTCCATAAAGTAGGCTGACTCCTAAGGAGCCTTACCTGGTACTGATAACATTTTTCTTCTTTACACTATAATACATAATGTATCCAAAAAACCATATTTTTGCTGTGTGTTTATGCATAGGTTAATAAATATTTGTGTTTCTATATGTATGCACATACATATATAGGAGCTTTTTTAAATGTCCTATTCTTCAGTGTAACTAGCTGGCAAATTTAATTTTTCTTTATGACAGACTTTAAAAATAGTTGATGAGGAAATGTATGGGGTTAAAAAAACAGGAAAGTGAACAAAGGTACATGTTCAACCTTTGCTCTCATTATATATATTTTTTTCCTTAACAGTAAATATCATGTAAGATAAGCATAGGAAAATGCTATAAGGAGATTTTGTTGTTTATTTTAAAAATATTTCTTATTATGTGTTCTTTTGGTTTTAAATGTTTCATTCTGCTTTTACCTAGACAACAGAATTAATGACAAATGACTTCAAATCTCAAGCTAGGTAACACTAATAATGAAGTGGCAGCGAGAGCAGTTTGCTAGCAGTCTTTAAGTTGAAAGCCTATTTTTACGAACTACCGAAAATACACTATAGGTAAAGAAATACACTAGAAAAACTTTGTCAAGTAACTATCTTTCTGTTACTATGACATTTAGGGCAAAATTTGTAATGAGTACTTCAATCTGCTGCTCACTTCTGTTCTTAAGCTCTAACCTCATACTACTTGGACTGAAACAAGAGTAGCCTGGCACCCAGCGTCTTCAAACGTAGGCCTTTGCTGTGGGCCGTGCCCCTGCTGCTAGAGAGAGGTCCTGTGCGACGGCGGTGTGATGGAGGCACGAGGTGCTGTGCCCACCCGGCTGCAGGCTTTGGACCACATGTGCCCTGTGGCTCCGGCCAAAGCAGGGGGGGAGGGGAATTGATCCTTCTGGTTTATGGTATAAACAATAATGCTTAGAACCATTTATCTTCCCTGGTCAAAATTCCATCATTGAATAGCATGGTAGTGAACTTTAAAGTCATTGGAATTGTCCTTTAATTCAGTGCAAAGCAATTGCCCTTTACTCTTGCCTGTGCTTTTATGCTGGTATGAATTTCGTTTTCTCCCTTAACAAACTCTCAGAGATTTGTGAAGGAAACTTATTTATTTTGTTAAATGTCAAAGTACTGATTCATGAACTAATGTTCTTCTGTATTTCTGTCTCCAGTTTCTATTGCTGTGTAAGTCATTTTATTTTTCATTACATGAGACTGGAAATTTTAGGAGACCTGTATTATAAATGACTTGATTCACTCACAGTCCTTTTTTCCCCCCTTAAAGTTCCTCTCTTGAGGGTACGATTAATTCAGTCTCCACGTGCTATCCAGTCCAGCTAAATCACAGTTTTCTGATTGTACCAAAACTATGTGGTATGGCTGAGCGTTAAACGTGCTGCCTATCAGGGGTGGTCTAATGTTTTCTAGATACGTAAACTGAGGATGTTTCCACTTACAGCAGAGCCTGTCTTGCAGTGCGTGTTTTTAAAAAGATTGGTCAAGCTGACTGGTGTAGGTTACAGGGTTTTTTGCTGTGGTATGATGTACCTGAAATGTAAACAAGTAATTTAACCTACATATTTCACCCATCTGTTGGAATAACTGAGGAAAAACTAGAAAAAAAGGGCAGTCCATTAACTATCTAAGTATTTGAAAAATCAAAATCCAGTTCTCTTTATTCTAATTTATGTAACTTCATACAACAACGGGAGATTTGTTTTAAACTTTTTTCTTCATTAGAAAGCCAAAGATTCTGATTTTGGTTTTCCTCTATCTTAGATGCTAATACCAAATTAATCTTCTTTATACTAAGTAAAATAGAAGTGAGGTGCTCAAATGGATTATAGAGATTATATTTTTAAAAAGAAGATTTTTTTCAGTAAATCAGTAATATGTGATAATTCATAGGCATTTATTCATGCACCCTAATTTATTTTCTTTTTTAAGATATCAGGTTATCATCACTTCTATTACAGAACTGAAAGTTTAGATCTTATCTACTTCTTACAAAGCTTTCACGATGATACTTTTCTTTAACACTACATTTTCATGTCGGCAAAAACATTCCAGATGTATCAGGGCAGGCCTTTTTGTTCATTTATAGTATCCCTAAGGAGAGTGGTGGCCCATGGCTAGGCATTACCATCACCTGATTTTATCCTAACTTTGTTGAACTCTTTATTTTTCTTATGTCAAGGTGTTTGTCTGTGTGTTTGTTTTGTATTTGATTGTTTATATGGGTTTTCTTGTGGTTTTGGGGTTGGGGTTTTTGTTTTGTTTGGTTTTGGGGTTTTTTGTTGGTTTTGTTGGGGTTTTTTTCACTGAAATATTGTATTCCACATGTACAGAAATAGCTAGGCTGTGTTATTACCCAAAAGAAGAACAAAGGGCACATTGCCTCTTAATATGTATGCATATTGAACGGCATAAAGTGAATCTGGTTTTTTTGCATTTCAGAAAAGTGTGATGAACCTCTGGTCTCAGCATTACCTCACTCCTCCTTCAGCAGTTCATCATCTATGACAAGCAGCTATGTGCCAGGATATGCCAAGTTAAACAAGAGAGGAGGTAAGGGGTCTCCCTCTCTAACGTTCAGCTATTTCCAGAAAAAATGATGAATGATATTTTTAATATGAAAATGCTATTTATGCAAAATGCTATTGCTTATGTTTGTTTTAACAAAGTTTTAGCTGTCTGACAGGCTGATTTTGTAAACAGAATGAATTTCTATTCCATTGTATGTGACAGTAATTGCACTCCATTGCACCACAGGGAGAAATACACTACTAATAACATGCAGCAGCATGGGCCAAACGCCTAATGTTGATGGAGTCATATGCTACAGTTGTATAATTGACTTCAGTTAAAAGGGCATACCTGTGTTCATCGGGTAAATGAACATTTGCAAGGTCACGGTTGTTGGAGCACAACTAAACAGCTTTGATGTGCTTTGTTTATTTAACTTGTTTCCCACCTTGGCAGTGACTGCTGTCATTCAGCTTTTTCTAGCACCACAGGAACTTTACCTTTTGCCTGTATTTCTGGAACGCAATGACCTGTTGTTCAGAAGTAAGAAAGCCACCTCAGTTTTGGTGGTTGGAAGAATAGGTGCGTAAGTTTGATCTGTCTGGTCTAACTATATCCTTAGTGCTAGGCAAATTTATTTCATGGTCTGAACACAAGTCTTTACCTTCACCCATAGGAATTTTCATAGTTTTCCTTGATATTTCTAGATGTCTGTATATATACCATTTTGATATTGAACTCTAAATTAATTTCACATGAATGATACATTTAAAAACGAAACTTTAGATTAACAGAAAATTATTATTCTGAATACTATTGATTTTATTTTTTTCTAAATAATATAAATCTAGCAGTCCTAAAATCTAAAATTTCACAGATTCTTGGGGAATTGGCTTGTGAATCAATACCAAAATTTTATCTTTCTCCCAAAATACATGTCAAGAGTATAATGAATTGACTTAGGGAACCTAGAATTAAGAAATACTTTCACTTTAGGAAGAAGAGAGACCAAGTGACTACAGTGCCTTGATCTTCTAAATCCTGAAGATCTGTAATAATGGCCACCAGACTTGTAGAAGGTTGGCTTATTTGCACTGCTGCTTTATTTTTCCTGCTCCTGCAGTAATTATGTTGCTCCTGCCTAGATACCATATTCTGCCTTCTCAAAAATACAACAAACATTGAAACAAAAGTGACAATATTTTGTCTTTGGGTGTTTGTAAACAAAATCTGAAATACTTTCAAATGGTGGAACACCCTTGAGAGCAGAATTTGTGGCATCAGGACCATAGCCTAGGCTGCCTATGTTCTCCACCAATTTTTTATACTACTGTTTGTGCAGTTTCTGAGTCAAAAAAACCCCACCTTATGAGGAAAGACATGAATTCACTGTTAGCCTAATTTTAATCTTAATCAAAGAATAATTATTGGCCTAGCTGTTATGACAAAAAGAAAAGAAAAGATACTGTTAGGGAGAAAAGTCTCGGTAATAAAACAGACTATATACACATACTTGTGTTTATCCCTTTCCCTGGAGTTATGCTCCCCCTGTCACAACTCCTCTGAGTCTTGGTGGATGGCTCTAGTTGGGGTGGGGGCTATGGTGCATTGTCAGGGTCCCAGACTCTGTACTGGGAGGAGGACACAGATGTCAATGACAACATTGACACGGCAGGATCTGCTTGAGGTTAATTGTGTCTGTTTTCAGGGAGTGAGGTGAGGGAAGCCGTGCCATGAGGGGAGCCAGACTGGAGACGTGGGCAACTGCTGGGGTACCATCCCCTGTCCACCAGCAGGGTGGGTAGTGCTGGTGGCACCAGAAGGTTCTGCCGGTTGTCTGGAGATCATCACACAGGAAGGGACGAGGCAGGTCTGATGTTGAGCCAGGAAGCTAAATCCACAAATGGGGAAGAATGGGGCTGGGCATAGATACACCTAGGACATGGCTCAGGTAGGGCCTGGGGGACTGAAATGGGGGAAGGGGAGTGGGTCCCCAGAGGGGCTGGACAGGGCAATTATGGCCTGTTGGTACCCTCATAGGCCTGACTTGGATCTCTGTTTATTAGTCTGCAACTCCCTATGTCTGAGTTCTCTGTACGTGTGTGTTTTACATGTGTAGGATTCTTGTTATTTGATCGCGTTTTCTCTTGTTTTTTGTTCTCTAAAATCAGCCTTAGCCAACTCTCAAGGTTGCGTTCTTTTAATGACTGGTAATTGACCTAGTGAGTTGCTTACAGGCCTGTTCCCTCTGGTACCACCTTGTGCCTGTCCTTTCAATACCTCTCCTGTCATCCCATGATTGTAGTCCTCTACGCTACATTTTTATTCTACAGTAATAGTTTGTTCTCTACAGAATACTTTAGGTACAGAAATATGTCAAAATTGTTATACTGATAATCACTAGCCCATGCAATCACAAAGCTAAATTAAAGATAAACCATATTAGGCTATGCTACCTGGTTGTTAGAGAATCACTATTACAACTAAACAAGCTAAACAGAAGCCTAAGACTAGCTTAGAGAAAATATGACTGACCAGCTCTAGTCCTGCAGCTGTGCAGAGCTGATGCAAAGCCTGTGGCCTGTCAGTAGCATTGGCAATTTGTTTTGATTTTAGGCCTGCAGACTAGTAGATAACATTGTTTATTGCTTCAGAAATGTAGAAGATGACTTCTGAATGAGAATAGATGCCATTTTATGCTGGCTTTGGGATTTTGCTTCAGTGTTGCCTTTATTTTATTAGATGCCTTTTTGCAATTCTCGGTCCTTCTGTTGCAATATGTCTGAACATGGGTTTTGATAGCCTGTTGGATCCCATAATTTGTGTTTTCAACTGTTCATTGTCCAGATGAAAGAGGTTAAGGAATAGTTCCATTCTAAAACACTACTCATCATTTAGGTTGAATTCTGTGTTATCTGATCACAGTTATGTTCATTTGCATTCTGTTCCCTGTTCTAAAATACGAAAAAGTCATTAGAATCACTTCAATAAAATAAAGCTTTGCATCAGCTTGGTGGGCAGGATCTTCAAATTTATTTTAGATGACTATTTCTCCTTACAGGTTACTAGACTTCTTATTCTTTTGTAAGTGAAAGGCAAATCAGACACTTGAAATTTAATTTTTTTCTTTAAATTATATTTACCCTTCCCTTTCTTACCCTTATAATCACTACAGTGCAGTTTCTTTTAATGTTTCTTTAGCAATATGGATCTACAGTGCTGTAATTAATTAAACATTGCTTGATTTCCCCTTTTAAAAGGTCATTTGAAATTTAGTTGCATCTCTTTGCTTGAATAGCAACTTCTTTTCATCCATCTCATAATACCTATGAAGCCTGGCATACATACTTTTCAAAACTGAAGCTTTGATATGTACATTACGCAATTTTGCTTTCCTAATTCTAGTGCCAGTAAAAGTACTGCAGGATTCAGGAATGTGCTCAACATGGGAACTCGGCCCTCGCTGTGTTTATGCTTCTGCTTCTACAAATGATGGAAAATAGCTCACTTTTAATGCTGAGCTATTTTACAACATCATGGAATTACAGATATTGCTAATCAAACCAGTAATAAGGGAATCCAATTTTTTTCTCTCCAAAGAGTCATTATCAGCTAATAGGTTCCCAGATCAAATGTGCTATTAAACCACACTATGCTGAAGTCATTAAATAGAAAGAACTCCCCCTCCTCTAGTCCCAGACCCTTTAAATTAAGGAAATACACATTTGAAAATTCTAGTCTCCAACCCAATTATATTTTTCTTTTCCATTTTCATGGCACTTCACTCTAGACGGGAAAACACTTTAGCAGAATAGATAGTATATTTTATTCTATTGATTAAGACACTGATTTACTGAGCAGTCACGTCATGTTATTAAGAAGGTTGCAGTTGTGAGCGTAGTTCTGGTTGAGTTTGCTGCTATAAATGTTGCAATTGGAAGGATGCATATCAAAGAGTTTAATATTTTCAGCAGTTTTTAGGAGGCTTCAAAAGCAGAAACATCAATAAATTTGTTCCTAATATTTGATATCACTTTGTTTACAAATCCCATAACTAGTGATCTAGGCAAACAGAACTAAAACTTCACGGAATGGCATGGATCTGGAAACAGAGCCTCCTGGCTGTATGTTTAGGGTATTTTGCTATGTCAGTATGTGAGAATATTTCACATTTTCCACAGCTGTCTGCTTAGAGCCCTGTAAGCCTTTGCTGACTTACAGATTAGTACATATAGTTTGTTCAAAGGAAATGCAGATTTGATGGACAGAGTATAACTTGATTAGAAAAGTTAACCTCTCCTAATCTGATGCTTCATATGCTTTACGTGGTGCTTCATATTCTTCTGTGTTACCCCTCTTCTGATCCTTATTTCTTGTTAGGGTAAGCAAAGAGAAGTATTCTGTGCTTTTTTGGGGGGGAAATAAAGTTAATTTTTAATTAGAGGAAAAATAGCTCATTATAGAAACAAATATTCACTTGTTACCTGCAGGTCTGTCAGTCTTGCAAATTCATACCAAAACGTATTAAAAATTTGAAGCCCCAAGTAAGAGTAAAAGTCTTTGATTTATATAATTGTTACAACTGTGAATCTGTGTTTCCACAGTCACAAAAGCCAGAGGCCTGGGGATACAATGCCTGTGTGCATTTTACACCAGCTCTCCCCAAAGCACCCCAAGTGGCTCATGGGCTGACTTCTCTCTTCAGCCTTCCTGGGCGCTTTCAGTCATAGCAGGTTTGAAAAGCAAACAAAATGCTTTCATTTTATTATCATGGAAAGAAGTAGGGAACAAGAAGGCCCAAGAAAATGTAGACTACTTCGTCTTTTTCTCTTTGTGAGCAAGGGAAGGCGGTTCCTCCGCTATACTACTACTTGTCAACACATTTAACTGCAGTTAGTGCTGGGTGAAGCAATTGCTGCTATCCCTGTCATGCCTGCAGAGAAAGGGGGGTGAAGAATGTTTGAAACTTTAGGTGTGGCAAAACTTATGCAGACACTGGAATGATGCAATGAATTGCAAAGTGAAAGTCAGTTTGGTTAAGGTGGAGTGTGTGACTCCTGACTTCTGTTAAAGGCTCATAAGCAAAAGCTTGAACTTAAAAAGCTAAATGGCACTGAATTGGCAACTGTTCCGACAAAGGTTGCTGTAGTCAGACTCTATCAAATTATCCTTTGGAAAGTAAGATAATTTTTCATTTAAACCACTAAATCTTACTGCTATACTGTATTGTAGTATTTTTTCACAGTTTTAATTATAAAAATTGCTAGTGTGTTGTTCAGTGCCATTATAACAAGGGTACCGATTATTCTTGAAATGTCTGTAGTTTGTGTGAGAGAATAAAGCACTACAGAAGAGGAGAATTGTAAATGGCCTTTAATTTTTGTTTCTGTCACTATCACTTTTATCTAAATAGATGCAAACATCATTAAATCTTTGACTACTATAAAATCCTAAAACTTTTTACTTTGGATGCTCTTCTTAAAAAATATTTTGAATATTCTCTCAGTTATCAGCTCATATTCTATACCTATGTAAACTAAACATTTCTAAGTGTATTAAATGAGCCAATGTAATATTTGGAGAACTATGAGAATGTGTAGAAAAAATTATTTAATTTTCCTTTCCGATATGACTGGCACATTATAAATATATGCCATTAAGTTATTGACTGCACTGTAACACATTGTAACTGAAATCTAGTTAGTAGACTAGCTAAAACGATTTCAGAGTTTCTTCCGTTTTTTGTCATACCTATTCTTCTGCAAAAGTAGTCCGTACCTTACTAGCTAAAGCGGCATCAGAGGAAAGGAGAGTTTTCAATTAGCTCATTCTAGAGCTTTTTAAAAATCTATCTACAGTAGGTTTTGCATATGTGATGTCAAGGTTATAAGGTCTAACATCTTATGACCTGCCATCAGTAGAATCAATGGACTGCATCACATCGTGAGGAGGAATCTTAGTGCATGTTTGATATAATGCATTATCAATCTTCCTTTTAATGGTTCCCAAGCTATTGGACCTTACACTTCTTACTAGTACAAGAATTAATGCTGCCCATCATCCACCTCATACCTTTTTATTTTAGGGAAGAAATTCTACATTATTTCAACATAATGTAATGTTATATAACATAATTGGAAGCTGCTTGAAACTGAGCAGAGTCTCAGAACTTCAGAAATAATCCCAGCAGACAGTGCAAGTATGAAGGTCATAATGAATCTTTGGATGTATGGAAATTATCTTTTGCACAGTGGAATAAAGAAGAAGAAATTTGGCATCCAGGACTTGCTTTCAAGTTCAGTATTAGGGGGGAATCTGAAGCTGCCAGTGAAGTTGATAGTGGAATACAGGGGGACGGTTCTGCAAGGCAGTGGATGTTCAAAAAGCAGTCCTCTTCTCACCACTATGTAACTCTGCTCTAGGCTTTCATGTTGCTTTTTAGTCACGGTGCTGATCCTTGACCTGTTACTGGAATTATTGATGTGCCTATAGAACAAGCATCAGAAATTTTAAGTGTTGGCAGAGGTGTAATTGAGACAGTATGTTTTTTCTCAGTGGAGTTTTAAATTTTTGCTTCTGTGTGGAAAATGCAAGAACTTATCTATAATAGTATATGATTCTTTTATTCCCCAAATCATTCCCAGTAAGTCACTTAGATCCATTCTGCAACAGCTCTTCCAATATAAAAAAAAAGTTTCTGAGAGTATCATCTGAGAAGAAAGAGGGGACACCTGGCCTAGACTTTTCTTAGCATGGCTATTAAAACCTCCAAAACCATAACCAATATCACAACTTCTCCAATTCCCAATTACTTTTCTATAATGGTATATGAAAAGTATTTCATAGGATCATAGAAAGGTTTGGGTTGGAAGGGACCTTAAAGATCATCTAGTCCAACCCCCCTGCTGCAGGCAGGGACACCCTCTGCTAGACCAGGTTGCCCAAAGCCCCATCCAGCCTGGCCTTGAACACTTCCAGGAATGGAGCATCCACAACCTCTCTGGGCAACCTGTTCCAGTGCCTCACCACTCTAACAGTAAAGAATTTCTTCCTAACATCTAATCTAAATCTACCCTCCTTCAGCTTAAGGCCATTACCCCTTCTCCTATCACTACATGCCCCTATAAACAGTACCTAAACAGCTTTTCTGTAGGCTCCTTCAGGTACTGGAAGGCTGTTATAAAGTCTCCCCAGAGCCGTCTCGTCTCCAGGCTGAACAGCCTCTCTCAGCCTGTCCTCATGTGGTTGTCTTTTTGACAAAGTGAATGTAAAAGGTATGGTTTGAGTCACCCTGGATTCTGTGAGCTGTTTGGGCTTGTCCATTCATGGGTCTTGCCAGGAATTTAGTTTGGATGTGAACCTTGACATAAGGAGGTGCTCGCTCTGCATTAACATAGTCCAGATAGGGACAGTGGGGAGCTAGTGTGCAGAAATTAGCACGCTGTAGATTGTCACCTTAAATATTGCAATCTTGTTATGATGACAAGACCTTTGGGCATACTGAGAATGCCTGTATGCAACATAACTCATTATATTTTGATTAAAACCGTCTTAGACAAAAAGTATTATAGAGTTGCCAGTGGTTTGTAAATTCACTGCCCAGATTACTGAATGCTGTCTTTTCTAAGTAGGTAAGCATTTAATGAGTAATGGATAGAGTAGCATAAAGGAACGGTAACCAACATGAGAAAAAGAGTAGTATCATCCACTTAGCTTTTGTCTGTCTCTAAGAGAGCTCTTACTGAGTAAGAATTTATAAATAATTAAAACATGGTTGCCTTTAAACAAATAAATAAACAACAATTCCCTTTCTGTAAATACGTGCTTTAGATAAACACACATTGTACAATCCAAGACAGTTTATTTACTGCAACTATGCCATATAGTACATAGTGGATCAAATTAGGTGATCAGAAGTCAGGGTAAATTAAATGTTGTTACTTGTTAAATAATTACTTTTCCATTTAAAAAATGTGGAAAGCATTCATGACTGAAAAAAATAATCCTTTTGTGGTTCATTTATTAATGCAAACTTGAAAACTTGTTTTCACTGGACATACTATTCTTTGTGTTGCACACAGTATAAACAACAGTATTTCTGGAATGTTTTCAACAACAAATAACTGATGTTTTGGTTTAGGGGTTTTGTTTGTTTGGTTTTTATTCACTTCAAGACAGCTCCTTTAGGAGCTCCTTTACCTGTGAGGGTAAATGAAAACACTTTCATTTTATTAGTAACATCGCCTTTTGGTATTATTCCTAATAAAATTTTTGTATAACACTAACTTCAACCTCTGGGTTTTTTCTTCTTTTAAAATCCGTAAATAATTCAGGTTCAGTTCATCATTTGCAAAGTTTTTTTGAACTAGAAAGAAAAGTCATGTAGGAAAGGCATTTGTCTCTTAACAGCCGTTTTTTCATGGTCAAATATTATTGCTGGATTCATATAATTTTCTGTATGCCTTTATCTGCCTCATATCCTACCACATAATCAATTTTCCTTATTCCTCACCTTCAACATTAATAGGTAGGCACCATGCATTGTAATGCAACTCACTTCAGCTCCATGAATGCTTGTGTCTCTGACGACAGTTTTGAGTGCCACTCAGTTGACCGTAGCACTTGTTTTCTGTTCTTCAATGATCTGGCCCTAATGAAACATTTTTCATAAAGAAAGATCTACATTTTGTAGAAGGAATTCTTCAAACTACAAATAAAAATGTTTGCACTAGCTCATTCCTCTGAAACCACAGGCTTTTTCAGTCTCTGGAGCAATATGTGGGGCAGTAGGAAGAAACATGCCTTGCAAGAAGGTAGCAGATTTTGTGAAGAGGAAAAAGAAGCATCAAAAAGGGGGAAAAAATTACCAGTGTACATCCAGGTCAGATTGATGCATTGAAAAAGTAACTTTAAAAAGGACAAATATCAGCCTTTTCATTCAAAACACAATCCAAGAAAAAAAGTTTGTGGAAAGTGAAGCTCAAATAATTGGATAAAAATAAAGCATCATTAGCTTATGTTAATTTACCATAGCCCAACGAATACAGAAAGCATGACCGCTTTTTCCAGTTCATAACTGATTTATTAATTAAAGTGTTCAGAATACCTAATTGGCTTATTTAATACATGTCTAGATGAGGAGGAGGAAAAAAAATTATACTGAGCTCTCTCTTAAATTTTGTGTGTGAAACTTTTTCTTCAGCAATCATTTGCAGAGGCAGCAGTTCCAAGTCCAGCTGGAGACATAAGGCAAATGGGCAGCATCTAGGGCCACAGACAGCCAGGGACAGCAGATCTGCCCTGGCTCTGCTGAGCAGCTAGCTTTTTCAGACAAAATTCAGCTTAGTTCATTAATTGTTTCTGAAGCTAATGAACAGCTGACTCTGGCAGGAAACTGGCTGTGCTGGTGGCAGAGAGTAGGCAGCCTCACAGACAGCCACACTGGATCCGTATACCACAGATATACTTTTCCCATTTCCTTAGAGACCGGTGCAGCTCTGCCATTTATCCTCAGAGTAGCCAAATTCAGCACTCTCAACTATCCTAAAAGCCCAGAGTTTAATTTGACAGTTTCTTAAGCAGCATTAGGACGGTAACCTGTAAATAGTTAAGAAATTTGTTTAGGTGTTCTTACTGGCTTCATCTCTATGCTGTCTTGAAAGGCAGACCTGATTAGCTCTCCAACTCCACTGAGAATACTTATATTCTTATTTGCATTTGAGCAGGAGCTAATGGTCTAAAACATGGGGTGGCTGACAAGTTTATACTTGAGCTTTATTGGTGGTATAATATATCTGGTCTTTCTCTTTCTTGCTTTTCAGTCAGCTGCTTCAAATTTCACACGGATGTGCCATACACATAAGCTGTGTTAAAATTTCTCACACTCTTTCTAAATGTCATTAAAGTTGTATTGCTTTTATTTGCTATGTGTTTCAGAAGCATTACTCAAGTTTACATTCACAGAAGTATCACCTGTACATGGAGGTGTTAGTATTAGTCAGATGATGTACAGGTGTCAGTGCAAGAAGAGTATTGCCCATGGCAGGTTCTTGCCTGCATGAAGACAGGACATCAGTCCTTGTAAATCAGGCACAAAGTTATATAATTGATCCATTTAAAGATTGCAGACATTACCTCTGGTATCTAATTTCAATTCTTAAAACAGGGAGTGGAGTTTTATCCTATTTAAAAAGCTGGCACACTTTTAAATTAAATTTTGGAGTTAATATGAAGGGTGAGACTTTGGCTGAAAAACGCACACATTAGAGTTCTGCTAGATGCCTCCTCAACCCAACGCCTCACAAGGAACTTGCCTACACCAGAGTTGGCACGTTTAACAAGCAAATTAGAAAACTTCATATTCCTCAGGCAAGGGAGCTACTGCATTTGCACAGATCAATGGGAACATGCAGGATTAAAAAAGAAACTCAACATAGGAAAACTGGCCAACCTCTTTTGACAGGTTCAGTACATTTAGGAAAAGCAGAGGCCGACATTTTAGATATCCTAGGCCAGCTTATATCTAACGGATACTTCAGGCAAAGATATAGATATGTGTGAAACTCATCTGGCAGTGAGGCAAAGATGCAGTGAGTGTACAGAAAATGCACTGTCAGCTGCTGCCCGGGTAGGTGCCTCTTGTCAGACACCGTGACTGTTTCACCCTCTCCTGCACACAAAATGCAGGTTTTCCTTACACAGATGGGTGCAGTGCAACTGGTAGATAGCTTCTTTGAGCACAGCCAGATCGCTGCCTTTCCCAAATAAGTCATAAACAAGCATAAATGCTGGTAGAAATGGGAGCTATTTGGCTGCCATTATAACCTCCCAGTAAAGTAATATGCTGAAAGAGAGAAAAGAAATAATGTGATAAAATGAGGCTATTCGCTGCAGGATGGGAGAGTGCAGCTATTATTCATGTTTCAGCTTTCACAATTAGGCTTAGATTATTCACAAGCAAATCTGAGCTACGCACTAAGAGACAGAACATTAATACTCATTTTTCTGTATGTGAGTTACTACGTAAGTCACAAAAAACATCTCTGGATCAGGAAGACTCTGACATAGCATCCAGTCTCACGTCATAGATTTGCTGTTGGTTTCACTTTGTTTTGTCTCACTTCTTAGATGAAACTATTTTTAACCTGTTTCTGTGTAAGACTCATTTTAACATTGATAAAAATGACAGTCATTTGAAGGTAATAAAGTGCATCAACTCATACTGAGCAAGATCATTTTCTTTAGAAAGCTTCAGCTTTACGTAAGCCCTGTATAGCCAGGTAAAGGTGGAAAGGGAAGAGCTGAATGATGGGGTGTTGTATAGATCCCACTCAGAGCTTTTTAGGCAAGAGAAAATCCTTCCCTTGACTCGAGAGAGAATAATTCTCTTTTATTAGGTTATCATTGTAGCTGAGATTTGAGTCAGCTTTGTGCCGAATGGAGATGACTATAACACTGCAGGGTGATAAACTGTTGCTGTAATTAAGAAGCAACAGTTTAGTTATGCTGACCCAGATATATTTAAAAAAAAAAAGCTAAAAAGCTGTTATACTTTCTGTTTTCTTCTCTATGTGGAGATTTGTTGTGCTGAAGGACGGCTAAGGACCAAGCAACCATCAGAAGAAATGTCAGTAGTAGTTTAACCCTTTCTTCCGGCTACCTGCCCTGCTTTTCTCCTTTTGAAGTGATCCATTTGTTTAGCTGTGATATATTGTCCATATATGATAATATTGTTCTGTATTGAATGTCTTTGGTAGTTTGTTGGCCAACTAAGAAACGACTGAATATTGATAATGAGCTATTGTCTCTTCAGAGCCCTAAGCTTTTCTGACTGCTTCTAGGACAGATTTTTATTTCTTTTAGGACAGACTTAGATTCTTTGTGACAAAATTTGTTTGAATGGTCAATTTTCCATGTCACTAAGTGTTAGTTAAATTGTTTCTACCAAGATTCATGGGGCTGTATATTTAATAAGCAGTGGAAAAAAAGAAGAAAGCTTGAAAAGCTGCATTTTGAAAAGTTGTATTTTAGATATCTTTGCTTTTCAATATTGACTACCATCAAATTTAGCATTCCCGCTGGGCTTTTAGACACTTTACTCCCAGTAAGCTAATTCTGCTTTGGTTAAGAAACTTGTCAGAAATGATCTGATGTTTGTAAGGATCAAAGGGTCCTATGGTATGTAAAAATAGGCACTTGACTGTGTCTATTAACTACATAATATTTATAGATCAGGAATGAGTAGCCATAAGTTATCTTATAGCCATCCCTGGCTTCTTAGCTTTTGCTAGTACTGAGTGGGTGATATGAAGAGGGAAGAATCAGGTGACATTGGGCAATGTTGTGCAAGAGGAGTAAACAAGATTGTCGCTGAGCAAAAGAGGGTATTGTGCTTTTGCTAGGAAGGAAATATTGTTGGGTATAGCATAGTGTTGCACTGAGAGGGCTTTAGCTGATATTCTGCCAAATGTAGAATATATACAAAAAAAATATATAGAGAAATTCTAATACACAAGCTAAGCTGGTTTTAATATGTACTGAGAGAGATGGTATATGAACTGCTTTGCTTTCTTCAGTACCAAGAAGTTGTCTATTGTCTGTTGTGGGGAAAGAATCCCCAACAAAAGCCAACGCTGGGATTATTTAATTTGCTGACTTTAGCAGCTGGTCAGCACCATCCCCCATAACACATTTTGAATATATAGAGATGATTGTTGCTTGTGCATGTTGGTTTCCAGGTGGGTTTTCTTGTTGCAGTGTTTGGTTTGGGTTTTTTTCCCCAGTTGTCATTAAGCAGTTTCTAAATTAGGCCAAAATGGTGCTAAGTTATCAGGCAAAAAACATTGCTTGCCAAATTTTAAAAATAACAGTTATTGAGAGACCAGAGAAGCTATTAATTATGAGCCCAATCATTGTGAGCAATCTCTAAAATGAACTTCTAGTTTCAAGGCAAAACCAAATTCTACATATTATATGCAGAATCTATTATCTTAAACACACTGGTGATGATGGTTTAGTTCTTTGCTCTCTTGAAACCTTAAGTAACATCAAATACAGTTAAGGCAGCAACCAACACGTTAACCAGCAATGGCTGTTTGATGAGCCACATCCAAAGTCATCTGGAAAGGGATACTATAGCTAGGGATCAAAGCAGAGATACCAGAAACTGAGTAGGAATTGGCAATAAATTATTTTAAACATTGCAGTTCTCAGGTTTCTGCTAGACTTTAGTTAAAGGAATTATACTGAGCCCTTGACAGGGAATGTTTTTTCCGCAGCTGTCTACCCTGAGGCTGGAGCACCTTGCTATAAATATGTGGTATTGGCCACCCTTTGAGAAAAGCTACTAGCTCACCATCTCACTAGCTCTGATGTGGCAATTCCAACGCTCTTATCTTGTTCTCTTACAGCTGGTCCCTCCATGAGGCTGGAGTCACAATGACAGGGATTGCTGGGGAAATCTACAGGTTTATCCAATTTTATGGATGATTGCAACACTTTCAGCCTCTCAGCCTCGCCTACAAAGGCAAGGAAGTTTAAAGGAACAGGGGAAGTTAGCTGCAAATAAGAAAGAAGACAGGAGAGACCCCCAAATAAATTGATTTACCCTATTGGCATAGATCCAGAGCTTATTGAAAAATAGAGTTGGGACTGTGAAGTAAAAACTACAAACAAGCCAGGAAATAACATAAATAAAACCTTTGGTTTGACAAGAGCACTGGAGTTACCAGAATTATTAAGCCATATCATTTTCAGTCATCTGAAAAGAGCTTCTTCCTTTTCTTTCCATCTTCTCTTCCCAGAAAACAGAAGTGTTTTCATTTTAGGGCCTTAGTCACTGGCAAGTTTTTCTGTTTTGTGTTTAGAAAGTTGCACACATTTTTCAGCTGGACACATAACTGCAAAAATACATTGTCTGCATGTCTAACATGACTCATGAAACACAGCTAAAAGATTAGCTATAGAAATGCTTATAATGATTTCAGAAACTTACCGTTCATAACTTTGCAAGCAAGGAAATTGAAGGCTGCAATCATGGCTTTTATCTTGTAAATTCACCCCAAGAGCTTTAAAGAGGTCTAAAGATTACAGCTAAAGAACAGGATGCTGCGGATCAGAGTAATGAGCAGCATTGTGAGATCTCAGCTTTCTGTCAAGGTGCTAGAATCTATGACAGAAAGCAATTTAATTCTGCACTTTATTATCTGTAATAAATATAAATTGACTGGTTTACTTCCAAAATTTCCAATTAAATATAGGTATTATTTATCCGTAATACCAGAAGCTCATTGTTAGCATTTTGCCGAAGTAAGTCCTTCGCCCAGCAGAGGTGGTACTATTAACTGTTCTCCCGCTTTCTCGTTGTATATTACACAGAGGCTACTGACGTTATCTTGTGATGCAGAATACTACAAAACTGCGTGAATGGCATAGCCTATTTAAAATATAATGCTAATACCAGATATCTAATACGGGCTGCTATTAAGGATGATTTTAAACTATCAACAGTACCAGCCAAACAAAATTTTTGAATGCATTGAATGTGGGATCTATAAAAACTGAATTCAAAAGATTATGCCTAGAGTTAGTTTTGGTATTGCTCAATACCAGCAGTATTGGTTAGTAAGTATTGTCAGAGTTTTAAATAATGAGTATATGCAACTTTCTGATAAGCTTATTTTAAAACATACTCTCCCTTCTTATTCCCCTCAAAGAAAAACTAAGGACTTTAAGGCATAGAAACGTAAAGCAGATTTAATAGGAATGAGCTAAATTGTAAGAGGTTACATGAAAGTAGAAAGAGGAGAAGAGATAAAGAGATTTGCAAATGTACATAAGAAAAGCAGCCCCTGAACTCCATTAATTTTCCAGGCAAGTTTAGCACATAAATCCCTTTCTGTTTTTAATATTTAATGAAGGTAGTGTCAGTCTTTTTTTCTTTATAATTTACATGGAAAACATAGGGTAGGAATAACATGAATTCAGATTTATTGGAAAAAAGGTACACTGACTTGCAGTGGCTATAGAGCTAATTTAGTAAACTGTTTTCAACAAATTAGGACACGCTTTAAAAAGCAGTTGTCATTTGAATACCGCTGTCTAGTTCAAACCGAAGGTATATGATGCACTTTCTCCTGTGGTTAGTGCTAGTGAAGGAAGATTATGTAAAAAACTGAACCATGTGTGTTTGTTCCTAAAGGGACCCTCAGGCCAGAGTTCGTAAATGTCTTTCCTGGGTTTTATTAAGCTAATGTACCATGTCAACCTTTGATTTCTTTTTACTCCCAGAGGGATTATATTGTTCTTTTTAACTATATGTGTTTGAAAGCATAGAATTGCTTCTGGAATATAGAATTGAGCATCAAACTTTTCTTTGCCAAATAGAGGGATAAACCTGTAAAATGAGACTCACCAATTTATCTAAGCATTTCTTTGAAAGAAGAGCTCATGTCAAATATAAGGGGACACTCCAAATGATAAAGCAAGCCTTTTATAAGAATTATCCCCTTATAAAAAATAAGGTTTTTGTCATGCAACTTTTCAGTTTCTTTATTGGTGGTGTAGCACAGTCAATTTAAATCCCTGGAAGTGTCCAGAAACTCAGTTTAATAGCACAATAATGTCTGGATATTGGTGGGGGGAGGAGGAAGTATGTAAAGATAGTTGCAGGTTGTAGATACAAAAAACTAATTACCCTGTCTGGAGGAGGAGCTCAAGGACTTCAGCTTTCTCACAACGTTTGTTCCCACGGAAGGGATCCTTTCATATGGGAGAGCACTGATATTAAGGCGCTGTTTGCATTTGATGCCATGTGGTAATTTAACTCTGCCAAAAAGGTATGTTAAATCTATTGCAGTAATGGTACCCTCTGTGTCACAGCTATTTCCATGACCAGGAACAGATATTCATGGCTAATGGGAAGAGGCATCACATCATAAAGAGAGAAATAAAAAAAAAAAAAAGTTTTAAAAGGTTGTATGGCAGTAAAAAGCTGGTGTCTGTGGCAGAGGCGTTGTTGTTTGTGGCAGAGTGCAGTGGTTTTGGTGGCAGTCAGAAACAGAGTGCATCAACATATTTCACAGCTTGATCCAAAACCTGCTGATGGAAAGATGTCCTCTGCCTTTGTTAGCTTTTGGATCAGGCATTTTGTTGGCACTGTTATTGTCATCTTTTTATCCTAGGCAAGCATTAAGCGAGAGTATGCTGCAAGTCATCAGCCTGATTGAAAAATGTGTAATAAGCATTGCTGTGTTTTTGGAACACTGGAATGTATGTGGAGATTTTGCAGTTGCTTGATTCCTGAGGCTTGTCACTTCAGAAACTCATCGTTAGTGTTGAAGAAACTTGTCACTATACCTCTGGCATGGGAGAGCGTAACACAATATGTTCTGAGTAGCATGTAATCCTTCAGATGATGACTGTAGCTCCAGGGATGTTAACATGGCACAAGCTACTGTTTTAAATCACTTTCCATGGTGCTTGGCAATGTGCAGCCTTAGAACATGAATCTGTCAGACAAAATTGTACAAAAGTTGAGAAAATCAGTGGCACCTAAAACTATTTCAGTTACTGTGCGTTTAAGGATTTTTATAAGAGTGAGGAATGTAATGATCTTACTAAGATGTTGACTATGATCCAAACATGCGTTGTGCCAGGAGAGATGTAACAGAGAATTTCAAGTTTGTAAATAAAGATGGGTAGAACCCTATCCCCTGAGGAATCTTGTGTCCAAAATGCTTTCCCCATGTTCTTTTAGCCATGAAGAATCAAGTATGAAGCTTTTTTCCCCTTGATCTTTGATGAAGAATATTATATCACAGATGACTTGCTTTTCAGATTTCTGAGTGAGTTTGTAAATCAAGCACTTGATTTTGCATACTGTCCGGTTCCACAATATGCGCTGGCATCTGTTCTAACGTCATTGTGCAGATACCAACACTACTCAATATAATGAGCTGTAAGCACAATATTCAGAATTTTTGACCTTGTAGCAAAATACTGGGAAAGGTAGCAGAATGGTGTTTTGCCTGTTTTAAGGTGTGTTGGGTTTGCGTGGCAAGGTTTTGGTAGCGGGGGGGGGCTACAGGGGTGGCTTCTGTGAGAAGCTGCTAGAAGCTCCCCCTGTGTCTGATAGAGCCAATGCCAGCCGGCTCCAAGACGGACCCGCTGCTGGCCAAGGCCAAGCCAATCAGCGCCTCTGTGATAACATATTTAAGAAGGACAAAAACACTTAGAGAGAGAGAACTTTTGCAGCCAGAGAGAGGAGTGAGAAGATGTAAGAAACTCTGCAGACACCAAGGTCAGTGCAGAAGGAGGGGGAGGAGGTGCTCCAGGTGCCAGAGCAGAGATCCCCCTGCAGCCCGTGGTGAAGGCCATGGTGAGGCAGGCTGTCCCCCTGCAGCCCATGGAGGAAGGATGAGGGGGTGTAGAGATTCCATCTGTAGCCTGTGGAGGACCCCACACTGGAGCAGGTGGAGGCACCTGAAGGAGGCTGTGACCCTGTGGGAAGCCCACGCTGGAGCAAGCTCCTGGCAGGACCGGTGGACCCGTGGAGAGAGGAGCCCACGCCAGGGCAGGTTTGCTGGCAGGACTTGTGACCCCGTGGGGGACCCACACTGGAGCAGTTTGCTCCTGAAGGTCTGCATCCCGTGGGAGAGGCCCACGCTGGAGAAGTTCGTTGAGGACTGTCTCCCGTGAGAGGGACTCCATGCTGGAGCAGGGGAAGAATGAGAGGAGTCCTCCCCCTGAGGATGAAGAAGCGGCAGAAACGTGTGCTGAACTGACCGTAACCCCCATTCCCTGTCCCCCTGTGCCGCTGAGGGGGGCAGAGGTTGAAGCCGGGAGTGAAGTTGAGCCTGGGAAGATGGGAGGGGTGGGGGGAGGTGTTTTAAGATTTGATTTTATTTCTCATTCCTCTACTCTGTTTTGCTTAGCAATAAATTAGATGAATTTCCTCTCTCAGTTCAGTCTGTTTTGCTCGTGCTGATAATTAGTGAGTGATCTCTCCCTGTCCTTATCTCGACCCACAAGCATTTCGTTATACCTTTTCTCCCCTGTCTAGTGAAGGAGGGGAGTGATAGAGCGGCTCTGGTGGGCACCTGGCCCCGAGCCAGTGTCAACCCACCACATAAGGCAAGCTTAATCTGCTCTTACTTTTGTGACTATAGTATTTGTCCAACGATGCTAGCAAATGACTACTGGAGGAAAGTGAAATATATACTCCTCCCAATTCGCTGACTCCATTGTGAAACTAATGGTAATTTTTTTGTGATAAATTTATGCTTCGCTTTTAGTATAATAAAATCTCATTCTTTTCCAAATCTGTGGTATTAATACACAACTTTCTTTACAAAGTAAGTGTTTGATAGTTAATACCTTATTTTCTACTCTTCTGGTGCCTTTTCCTACTTTTTCTTCCAGAATGAGTTCAGGAAATACACTGGATGTTTCTTAATCTCTGTTGTGTTGGTTTTTTTTTTTCTTTTGACTTTATTTGGGCAACTCTATAACTTCTCAAAAACACCTATTCAGAAAAAAAATAGAGGTTGTTGACCTTAAGATATCGGGTAGGAAATCATGAGAATTAAAAAACCCAGGAGAGTAAGCTTTCCCAGTACCAAGAATTTTATTTAAATGTACAATCAGATATAATGAGTAAGCGAAGGTCAGTATCACATGAAAAGTTAATATGTTAGATTGATATGTAGAAAATAGTTGCGAGTGATGATTATGCAATACAAAATGAAAAAAATTAAAAAATGCAAAATAAGAAAGTTATGTGTAAAATCAGGATTACATATTATTTCAAATAAATTTAATAATGAATTTTCAGTTAGAGCAGCACCTATCTTATGAAGTTTAACAACAGAATCTCAGGAAAGGTTTGAGCATCTGCAGATGGGATGTTTGAGTGAACAGCAATTCAAGGAGAGGAGGAAAGAATTTAGGGAGTAAAGCCCTTCTTTTATTATCTTAATAATGTGAAATACTTTAACCTGTATAACAGTCAGATCATACACTCTTACCTCAACGTAAGCAAAAAATTATATTTAATTGCTACTTTGCACTCAAGGTGTTCCTCCATTCTTTTGCCTGTGGAAGGTCCTATGCTGTGTCACTCAGAATCAGCTAATCACTATCTGCTTAGTTAATTAACGTTAGGCTGACCTGGTGTGGTTGTTCATATTTGCCAAGCTACTGTTCTTATAATAGGCTAATCTTACAATAATAGAATAATACTGATTGAAAGGAACTTCAGGAGGTCTCTAATCCAACCACCTCCTCAAAGCAGGGTTCAGCTCTGAGATCAGACCAGGTTGCTCAGGGCTTTAACCAATTGGATCTGGAAAACTTCCAAGGACAGAGACTGCAGCCTCTCTGGGCAACCTGTTCCACTGCCTGAGTGTCCCCATGATGAAAAAAACCCCCATTATTTCCAGTAGGAACCTCTCTCATTTCAGTTTGTATCCATTGTCTCTCACCCTCCTGCCATGCACTTCAGTAAAGAGCCTGGCCCCATCTCTCTGATGACTGCCTTGTAGGTACTGGGAGCTGCTGTAAGGTTCCCCTAAAGCCATCTCTTTTCTAGGCTGAACAAGCCCTGGTCCCTCAGCCTCTCCTCACAGCATGAGTACTCCAGCACCATGACTATCTTTTTGGTTCTCCACTGAATTTAAGATAGCAAAGGAAAATTACAACCCGCAGTTGAATGAGAACGTGGGGTATAGGGTTGGAAAGCAAAAGCTGAAGAACAAGAGAGACCTTCGGAACAGAGAAAGAGAGTGAAGGACGCCTCTCAAGTGCATGCACACGAGTGCACACAGCCTGGGAAACTAGAGCTCTGTGTGTGGTTGAGACCTTGTATGTCAGCATCCAAGGAGAAGCCAGTGAAGGGTGACACCGTGGTAGGAATATGTTATGAAGCACAAAATTAAGATGAGAAAGTGGACATCAGTTTCTCTGAACAAGTTCAGAACACCTCCAGATCAGATACCTTCATTCTTATCTGAGACTTTCATCTCTGACACCTGCTGGAAGGGCAGTACAGTGGGATGCAATCAACCCAGGTTTCTGTAGGGTGTCAGGGATAACTTCATGATACAGGCACTAGATGTGATGCCTGCAGTGGGTTATAAGGAGACATAAACCAGAAATGATGACAGGGAATCTCCCTATTGCAAATTTCAGCCCTCTGCCTTGTGTAAATCAGTTAGGCAAACTTTAAAGGAATAAAAAAGCTGTTGCTCAAAATGTATTTTAATGAAACTTCTCACAACAGATACTATTGTTAGGCAAATGTGCTTAAATATCCTCACAGAACTTTGATATTTAACTGAAATCCAGGATAAAACTTAAGTTATAAACATTACTCCATTTATTTTACTTAAAAACCCCCGGAATATTAAATACTAACTTTTTTATTTTCTCGTTATGAATACTCAGTCATCTTTCTAACAGCTGGTATATGTTTTGATAGATCATGTATATGTATGTCATTTTTTTGCTGGAGTCATCTGTGTGATAAATTTGCCTTATAACATCTATGGCAAATAACACTTTCTTTTTCTCCAAATGATACTTTGTTGCTACTAATAGGGAAAAGGTTTATGTAATAGTAATAATAAATAAAAGTGAAGAAAATTGCAGTGGTCTGATAGGCATTAGCTAGCTCTTAAAAGTGACTGATTTTATGATGCTTAATTAACATTGCCAAATCAGAAGCTAAAACTGTGGCGTAAGATTCCTTTAAACCCAGAATTAACAGCAGATATTTTTTTCCTTGTTCATTCTTTTAAAAAAACAGTATTTAAACCTGTATTCTTACCATAATACATATAATTATCATATCGCACTTTCCATTCTTAAGCCATGTGGGTTTTGTTTAAGACCTTTTTATAGCACAATAATCATAGGATTCAATTTTTACAGAAGTAGTGATTTAGCTAGTAGTGGTTTGTGCTTTAGAAGCCCTTGCTGCATACTTATTTCCTGGGCTTACGCCATAAGAAAATCCCTCTGCCTTCAGTAGGAATGGTATCCATGTAGCTGGAACTAGAGAAGGACTAGCTGTCTGTGAGAAGTAGTTTTCTTCAATATAAAAGTGAATCAGGAGAGCACAGAAGTTATGGAAAAGCTGTCATACAGGATGTCCCTGGACAATTTCTCTCAAGCTGCGGTAGTGCTTCCTTGACTAGGCTCAGCAAATGAAAATTTCCTCAAAGATTGTTAGGAAGACTTGCTTATTCCAGCATGCAGGAAAAATCACGAGCTTTATTCAAGAAGAGAAGGATGTAAACTTTATAAGGATAGAGCAGCCAGCTCTATGGGGATAGAGCCTTGGGTTGTGCATGTATGGTGAAGTAGGGGAAATTATTAGCTTTAGCATTACAGCATTTTTCATAAAGTTTCAAAATACTGTGTACTTTCACAGTTGGCTGTGTGAGGCGAATGATGTCTTACATTGGCTTACAGACAGGCAAACTAAAGGATACAAAGCTATTTTTATCCTCAGTTAGGTCTTTGCTTGCCTGGGCAATGCTTCTGCCAAGTTAGATGTTTTCTGTCTTGAACACTCCTTTTGTAGCTGTGGCTGTTTCTTCATTTGCCAACTACTGCTCTGTACAGACAGAAATTATTTAGGTATGATCTGCAGTCTAGCTGTTGGAGGTGGTGGGTTTTCTTCCTTTTGCGGGGGGGAGTGGGTATATTGAGTTGGTCTGGACATGCAAAAGTTCTTTTTCTTCTCAGCAGTGTTCTACTCGGCAATCTTGACTGACAGTGTAGAAAAAATGCATTCCGAATAAGTATTTCAATTTGTAGCCTGAAGAGCTTAAATGGAGAGCGTGGAAACCACAGAGAGATTCATTTCAGCTCGGGGAGCCGTGCCATCCTGATTGTCTTAGCGGGCTAGGGAGGCAGGGGAAGAAGTGGGGATGATTGAGGGCAACAGAAGTTAAATCCTACTTTGAATCCTCCCCCCAGCTGTGGAAGATGAACCTTCCTACTCTAAAGCTAGCATGTCTATATTCTCCTCCCTTCTGTAGGTTAAAATTTAAAGAACAAGAGTTGGAGTGTGCATTTGGGTCTTTTAATTTAATATAGTTTAATTTTCGAAATTCTTTGCTGCATGAACTTTGAGTTCTCATTAATTTATATTGAATAAAAGTCCAAGCAGAATTTCATTCCTGGTCAGTGTCTAAAATGTATCAGATTAGTTAATCCCATGTGGGTAAATCAACATTTGATGCTGTCGTGGTTTAACCTCAGCTGGTAATTAAGCCAAAACCAGGACAGATGCCACTGATAAGAGCACTGTTACTTTTATTAGAATTATAACTTTTAACTTTTTCTGTCATCTTTTTTCCCTAGTACGGTCTTCCATTATTATAATGATTTTGTATACAGTGCTATGCTTTGGCTTCAAGGACTATGAACTCGTTAGGGAATAGCCAATATTTATTAGTAGTTTACCATAGACTTCAGGCAAATCATTGCCCTAAAAAGTTGAATTCTACTGTGGTATAGTCCTATCCTGAAAGGAACGTATTATTTTGCAAATTAAAATAAAGAATAAAATTGTTCCTCCCATGTTGTTGCAACTCTGCATATGATATCAATAAATATTTTGCTGTTAGCAAAATAGAAGGCATAATAAGAGCTTTCATCATCAAAATGAATGCAGTACAGAGTCATTTTTAAAAATAGAATATATTTTCTTAATGGAGAAAAAGGAAAAGGATGTGGCTACTGCTTGCAATATATGCATTAATGGAAAGATAATTATCCTTTAGCTTTTCTAAAAGCAGAAAACTCTGCAAAACCCTTGAATCAGCTGTATACTAAATTTCAAAAGTCATCTCCCAATATTTCACAATTCTGTGCTCCTGTTTGTTGAAGGAGAAACAGGAGAGGGAAGCACATTTACTAAGACGGATTAAACAGTACCAGTAACTTGTATTCATGCACAACACTGGTAATATCAGAGCTCCTGTAATATCATGCGCAAGGTCTGTCTCACAGAAGCATTTGGAGGTGGTGGCTAATCAATGAGGCAGGTAAGGAAGAGTCCTGTCCTGTTCTCAGGCTTGGGTCAGTGGTAGTGCAACGTTGGCACAAATAAGAGAATAGTATAGCTCCCTCTAGCTGTTAATTTTCGAGGCAATTTGCATACAGAAAAGATTCAGGTAGCGGTTTTTAAGTATTCAGAAACTTTCAGTAGAGCTGACTGATCTTTTTTTTTCCCCCTCAGTCATTTTGTTTCCAAAAAGAGAACCTCTTTATGAGAATTCATTGGCTTCCCGTATAATTTTTGTGGGAAATTATCAAAATGTGTAGTGATTTTAGCACTCTAGCACTCAAGAAGAGAGGAATAGGGTAGCCAGAAAAAATATTTCAGACTTTATTAACAATTCTGAGTTTTGAGAAATCATCACCATTTGGGTTGAAGCACTTTCTGAGAAATTCCTGTAAAATGGGAATTCAGGTCTGAAATTTTGAGCAGATGGAAAAGATATTTGTGTAGAGGAAAAGCAGGTTTAACCTAGATAGGAAACACTAGGAAAAAATCCTCAACCTGAGCATAATCTTGAATGTACATTTTCTTGCCAATCCCAAAAGAAGCAGCTTTAAAAAAAGACAGACAGAGAAAAAACCCTGGTAGAAGTGGGTAAAGAGTAACAGAGAAGAGAATTGAGCAGTGTTCAGGTTCTGTAATAGTCCAGGAGCTGAGCCCAAGTGGGTGTTAGAAACATCAGTAGCAGCAGGCAAAGGTTGACTGTTGGCAATCATCAAGGGAGCTGGACTTCAGAACTGCTGTATTTAACAGCAGGAGCTAGGCCAGGTCATGTTTTGTATTTGCTGGGCTAAGAGTTTTTCAGGGCACGTAACAGTCGGAGGGATTACGTCATGAGCAGGGCATTTCAAGGGAGAAGTCAAGGGAGAAAAATTTCTTGCAGGAGACACAAACCAGGAGATTTGGAGTTAAAAACCACAAACAGAAAACAGATAATGAGTATAATGAAATAAGCATGTGGCTTTTATCTGTTAACAGTGAGCATTTCAAGGCAGTGGTGTTTGCACATCACTGGAACACTGGTATACATGGACGCACAACAGCAGAAATTATATTCACTACAGGATCTCATACAGCAAGTCTCTGCAAGACGGATGTTCAGGTTTTAACTTTTATCACTGAAGACTTGTCACAGAACAAGATATCTAAGACTGAATTATGACATTTAATCATCTTTCATGTACAATCATTTGAGGGGAAAAAAAATACTAATCATGATGGGCTAGAACATCACAATTTAACTGACAGAAATTCAGCTGTGCCTTCCATCCCTTTGTGGACTGCACTAATGGGAACAGGACGATTTAGGTGACTAAAGTGTTTAGGCATCCATTGCTCTTGAAACAGTATAGATCTGGTGCAGGAATATCTTAATTCCTTTTTCTCTGTCATCTCTACTGAGGAATCACAACAATTACAAGCGACTACCAGAAGTGTCATAATGAGCTTGTATCTGGATTTCAAAGTGCTGTAAATGCTATTGAATCACAGTCAGTAAAACTTTGCTAGTCCTGATCTGACAGTCATTAAAATCTTGGATGAGAATCTTCTAATCAGGGCTCGATTGCTGAGCAGAGACACTGCAGAGGCAGTGTCTGCTATCCATTAGCTCTACACTTGCTAGTTCTTGCCAGGGACATGACCTGAGTTGTTAGGAAAACCCCACTGCTGCAATGCATAAACATGCAGTGAAAGATTCATGTCCTGATACTTGAAAAGGGGGTGTGAGGAAAGGGGATCTCTATACTCTCTTCTCTGTCTTTTGTATGCCACTGTGGTTATTTTGTATGCAAGGGGTTTGTATGCCAGGGTGCAGTGATCCATTACCTTGCCTCAACTTTCTGTCTAGAAAACAAGAAAACACCTCATGGAGAAGAAGCTGCTTGATGCCTTGAATACAGATGATGTGCACAGGATATTTAAATCTCGTCCAAGTTTTGTTTAAGATGCCATTAGGATGCAGTTGTGAATGAGCTTCTTTTTGCATATGTAATTAGAAAGCAGAACAGATGGGAAAGGCATAGTTTAAAGTGATGTGTTCATTAAAATAACCAAAGCTGCAAAGTGTTTGTTCCCCAACAGCGGATTCAGGATACGAGGCTCCTCAGGCTTACAATTTTTTTGCCCTGTTTTGAGTTTGACAACTGTGAATGACAACAATGAGATCTCTTTTGCATCATTTTTATTGTTAGATATCACCAGTGTTTCTCAGGGCAGATTGATTGATCATTCCCTCATATGTGGTTTGTGCTCAGTTAAGATATACTAGGAAGCAGTGAGTAGTAAGAAGCAGAGACAGTACATCAAGGGATTTATTTTAATTGCATTTACTGTAAGAAAAATCTATTGGGATTTAAAAAATAATATAGCGATCTTCATGTTCTTTTAAAAAAGATCTGTGTGGACTGTATCCTGATAACTACTTATCCCTTGTGTTATTTCTACTCTTAACTTTTGGGTTTTAAAATTAAAAGGAAATAATTTTTAAAAATGTAATTAGGGTTTTGCCCCTCCCTTTGTCTATTTTTAGTAGAGGAAAAGTCTTCTAGAATTAGTCTAAAAATGTCCCAAAAATATATACTTAAGTGAATAAGGGCTAATTCTTATTGCCCTTCCTCCCCTGAAAAAAAAAGAAAAAAGGAAAAAAATATTATATGGTTTAAAGAAACAAAAAGTATACTTTATCAGAGAGTTTAAGCCACACCAAGGGAAGACACTGGTAAGTGCCCCTAGAGGTCAGTAGAAACATTCCCAGTGCCTAGTAATGGCCACTGGATAGGCTGGTGTGCTACTTCAGCCTTTCAGAAGTCAAGATTCATACTGATACTGACTTCTCTGTAGACTTACAACTTTCAGCTGCTATGATGGAAGGCTAATTTGGGGAATGAATATTGGATATTTCCTATCTTCTGCTACCCCAGCAAAATTAATATTATCAGATGTATTTTACAGGGAACTTAGAGCTTCAAGGCTTACTGGAGTACAATTCTTGTTGCACCTCTGGAAAGCTGCTATCGAAACTCATGGGGAGTTAGGCCAAAGATTGGGTCTAATTTGCCAGTTTTAGTAAATATGGTCTGATTTGGGGTAAATTCTAATAATGAATTCTGGAGAAGAAGAAGTCTAGTTGTCAATTCTGTCCTCTTTCTTCTCTGTGATATTTAACTTTTTACAAACTAAATATAGGTAATTTTAAATAGAGGGTGACTATAATCATGCTGCTATTTTCTCAGTATTTGTTGCCTTCTAAATATCAACCTTTGCTTCTTCTGAAGCGGAATGTTCATTATTTGCCCACCATCAGCATCATGCATGGCTTTGTCTGCTATTCCGTCACTGCTGTTATGTGCTGGAAAGAAGAGCTCTTCAAACATGCAAAAGCAAATCCCTACCCTGAAGATAGGGACTGGATTGCAAATCCAAATTTATCTAGAACAGCAGATGGATACAAGAAATATGAAAACGCATGCAGTTTATTATAAGGAAATAAAAAAACATGTTTATCCGTGCCAATATCAGGAAAAAGACCGTTTTAATTAGAAGTGGAGTCCTGTATGAGGACTGGAGTGTCTTTGTTAGAGGACTCTACCTAATACATGGTAGAAGGGATCCTTGCTCGAAGCAGCTTGAAGTGCAAAGTGTTTAGTCATCCAAGACTTCTGCACATGCATAACTTTTCTCAGTGTGACTAGACCCACTCAATGTTATCGTACTATTTGCTCTGTGTAAAGTTAAATGTTTTACTGTCTGTGTACAGACAGTCTTTACAATGATAAAATGGACAAACAGAAGAAGGCAAACCAAAAATGGAAACCACCATTGGTGTCCTGCTTAAGGATAATGATGACTAAAAGGGCAGGTAGATTTATGCATTTTAGAAGTTTGGGTCTTTTATATTGTTTTCTAGGGTACCGTAGAAAATGGCTGCCCATATTTTCTCTGAAGTGCAGTGAATGAATGATCTCAGTATTTCAAAGTTTTCCTTTTTGTCTTGATTTATCTTTTATGTAGAGGAATGACAAGCAATGTCTTGGAAAATAGCCGGGTATCAAACACTATTGATTTCATGCTATTGCAGTGACCTAGAAAGTGTTATTTCTCATTGAAAGATTGTGTTGTGGTTTTCCCATACAAATAGGCAGATTCAAACTCTAAGAATGTTTTGTGTTATTATGACATAATAATTAAAAAGGCATGGTTTTGGTTTCCTTACTGAAAGGCTATAGAAGTTTTCTATAATTAAAGTAATCCCTTGAATTATAACTACCATAAATTCTAAATCTTCTATTTATAGCTTTCATAGTTTATTTTCTAATTAAATTTCTGACTAAGGATCCCCTCCTTCTTTCATTCATATAATTGAAACCTTTTATTACTGATTTGAAAAGAGTAGAAAATTAGACTTACTGCAGTACTGGTTTTTTGTTTGTTTGGTTGGTTTTTTTGTGATTTGAAGTAGGGAATGATGAACAAGTGTGACTAAAACAAGAATGGATTCTTCTAGTGCAAATTAATCTTTCCAGTTTCAGCCATGAATGAAGATGAAAGTGCCAAATTTTCAAAAGAAAGAAGATTTCTAACTGAAATGGAACAGACATGTTCAAAAATCATCAGAGTGCCCCTTCTTATAGATCTGTAAGCTCAGTAGCTTATGACAGTTCAGACAAAAATCTAAAGTCTGTAAGCCTACCCCAGCTTTGCTGCTTACTGATAATTTATTGGGGGGGAATGATAAGAAGGTAAGGCTAACTCATCACATAGGCTTTCTTAGTGTGCAGTAAATGTGAGCTACTTTGAATAGGGAGCTGAAATGCATAATTAATTAAAAAGAAGAAATTATACATGAAATTTATAAAAAATAGACCCACATTGACTTGAATTCTTTATACTCTTAGAAATATATTAAGTCCTATCTTTTGCATGTGTCATTTAGAGATAGGCTATGTTTTTCATATTGTTTTCAGTTACACAGAATGAATCTGTTAAATAAAATCCAATAAAAACATTAAAGCCATTGGGGTTTTCATAATTTGAAAAATTAAATCTTTGAACTTCAGCTCCTGCTGTAATGATGCTAGTACTATTTGTTAGCAATTGTCTTTATTTGGTTCATGAAACCAAATCATGAAAAGAGTCAAATTCTAAAAGTTCTTAGCATTCTGAATATAGTTTTATGTGTCTTCTGCATCAGCAGCAAACTCATCACACATTGTTTGGTCAGTCTGCAGTGGGAGCAGATCAAATGACTTTCTGTAGCTTGTTTTGAAAGTAAAGCTTTATGAAATCTTTCATAACCGCCTTTTACCACAGGAATGCTCTGGCTGGCTTTGCCGATTATGACTGTTATGATTTTCTGCACAGGAAGGTTTCTTGGATGCACAGAGATATGTGGGCCACAAGCTCAGCATTGCCTTCACTGTTGCTGAACTTGCGGTTCTCTGCTATCTACTGTCAAATGTTCATGTACAGTCATTCTTGCTCCAGTTGAAATTAGTTGCCCTGTTTTGGGTGTAGAGTGCTATACAGTATAAATAAAAGTATTCAGTGACTCTTTTGGTTAATGTTACTGAGTCAATGATTTTGGCTGCTGAGTGGGTGAATATGTTTAATCACATCAAATTCTGGAATAGCACTAAAATAAAAACAGGAAGCACATAAGATAATTGTCTGCACTTGTATTTATTGCACCTCTACTACTAAAGAACCCCATAAATGTTCCTTACCAATTTAATGAAAGAACACTATTTTATATGCATATATTTAATACCTTTTAAATACTTGGCAGTTCTAATATCTTTCTAATAATTTGTAACTCACATTGATTTCATAGTATATTGTGGCATTTGGCATTAAAAGGCAGTACATGAAGTAAAACAGAGTATCATATAAAAAAAAAAGTGTCTTTTTTCTGCCATAATAAAAAGGGCAAATAATGCATGTAATAAAATTCAGAATATAGCCTGTAACCATTAAAAATAAACAGTTTACACTAAGGTGTGAAGAATAATACTGTGAATGGTGTTTATTCAACAAATTTAATATACCATTGCAGTTTCAGTATGAAGTAATGCTCACTGAAAACTACTAATGTGCTGTCATTTTGCTCATTCCGTAAAGATAATTCATTATTCTGTCGTAATATATTGGCCATAAAAGTAAGTGTATTTAAAAAATACTGCCATATTGTGGAAATCAGGTTTGATTTCCGCATTTGCTACTCCTTTAAAAAGGCAAAATGTGTTAAATATTTTATTTGTCAGTGACTCCTCTGTTCCCAGTCCAATATCAAACCCAATTCTTCATTCCAGTGAAGAAGCTGGCTTTCATTCAGCAAAATATTTAATGGTACGCTGAGCTGTGAGCCTGTGCACATTTCTGGGGATGTGAGATTTTTGTACCTGCTCAGAGTGAATGGAGACAGAAATGTACTTAAATTCCTCCAATGATTTCAGAGCTTTTGCAAGGATCTCACAGAGGGGAAATTTTTAATCCAACTTTTTCATAACTTATTTAGAGTGTGCACCTGAAAAAAAGAAGGACTTTTATTAATCCTTGAATCAATCAAGGATACACATATCAGAAACAAAATGAACAAAGTAATCAGCTGCCTCAAATTACACAACTTGATGAATCAAAGGGGAAGAGGAAACTTTTAATTGATCCCCACAGGCTGCTTCTGGCGAGTGGCTAACACCTGCCCTGCCGCACAGACTGATCACTATTCCCTTCCCACGCTGGTCTGCTGAGCAGCACATTTAGCTATAACCCAATGCATTTCTCCTTCATCTTTTTGACTATTTATTTATTTACTTCCTTGGAAAAGATGGCAAGCAAATGTGAAACTGAATTAGGTCAAGAAACCAATGGGAAAATATTGTTTGCTGCTGTCTGCAATATTGACTAAAAGTCTTGTCTTTCGCTTATTAGAAAGGGCGGGCTGTCTTGCTATACTTGTGTTTCCATCTCCTGGCCTGTCACATATCTCTAACTTTTGTCAGGTGTGATGTGAAGAATGTTTTCCAGCTCTTCTTACATCAAAATAATGGGAAAATGAATGTTAGCACTCAATTTTTCCAAACTTTTCAATGGATTTGTAGGTGAAGACTTTCTGAAACCTAGTGGCAATTTACAATGAATGAATATGTTTGTCAGTTAAAGAAGGCCAAAGTCTCGTTTCAGTAATATGAAGAAAAAAATATATTGTTATAGTTAAAAGTCTTTCCTTTTAAATGTGCGTAACAAAATCTCCTGTTTTAATGTAAATCTCCTGCATAACACAACGTCCTCCATAAGTAAGAAGTGTAAAAACCATAATGTCTATTTTTGCCTTCTTACAGCCATAGTATGTCATCCGTTTTCAACAGTTGCGTTGTTGAAGGACATTTTATTGATGGATTTATCAGCTCTGTCTTTCATAATAATTTTGAATGCTCACATTTGAACCTTACTTTTTCTGAAGCCACCTAAGGGTCCTTTTACAAAGGTGGCTTCTGTACAGGGGCAGCTTCTTATCCTTTGTGTGCCATCAGTCTCAGATATGCCAGCTGGACAGGGATCTTGGGATAGGGAGAGAAAGCAGCATCTCTGCTGTTATGACAAGTATGTAGAGCTAACTATTCCAATCTCCTTGCACAGCAGTCGTGAAGAAGCTATATTCTATTTTTAAATGACCAGTTACCATTCACTGCAAAAATAGAGCTAGTTTGAATTTCGGAATGTGGAAATACTTTTCCCTGCAAGTAATTTTATTAAAAGTGGGTTGTTTTGGGGTTTTTTAATACCATTTGACTATTCCCTGCCCCTGAAGTATCCTGTTTATATTGCCGGGTAGAAATTACCTGTAGTGAAGAGACAAAGCATCTATTGTAAATCATAAAAATTTTAACAAATTAGATGTCATTGGCATAGTGCTAGTCTTTTAATTACAATGAAAGGCAACCACTTATGGCATCAAATGATCCCACTGGTATCACAACGTTAAAATGCCCTATGACCTGCAGTTGTTAACACCTGTAGCAGCTGAATGAGTTTTAGAATTGTCTAAGACTGAGGCAATGCTGCCGCCTAATGATGGGAGCATATAAGATGCACGATAGCAAGGAGTTTCTTCCTTGGGCAAGCAGGCTAGGTTTGTGACATCAGTTGAAGTCTGTAAGTGAAATTAAAACCAACAAAAATTGGCCCGTGGACTAGACTATGTGATTTCCTGGTGTGCCAGGCCACTTATTTGGTTCAAACTTAAAAGCAGACCAAAAAAAAACCTCAAACCCTGTAATCACTTTAAGTCTGTAAAGTTTTTGTTTTCTACATCTTAACATCTGCTACAAATATAAAGAAAATTATTCTCCACTTCTTCTCTATATTGATAGATTTTTTTCTGACATTTCATGTATTTCCTAATACCCATCATTAAGGTAAATACATCATTATTATATCTATTGTAGAATTTTTATCATTCTCTGCAGTATCCATCTACAATTTACCCCTTAATATTTTTTTATTGCAGAAGAAAAAGAACTTGCTTTAATGTCTTAATACTACTTTTATCTATGCATCATTGGCCTTCTTTATTTAGAGCAGTTCAATGTAGTCTAGTGGCTGAGAAGAATATTGTTAATAGTATTACTGTCAAGTTAATTCATAGACCCATAAAGAGCAATAATACTTCTGTGAGGCATCTGCCAATGTAATCTGTGACAGCTTGTACACCCAGCAGATCAAGACTGAATCCAGCCCTGCAGTACCTGCTCCTCTTTCAATTCTTCTGGTAGATCTTTCAATTTGTACTATAGTGAAACACAGGAAAGCAGAGAGCGTGCTCTCATTTCCTCCTGTTTTATCTATATTATCTCTTTAATGTGAAATGCTATTGAAAAGGCATACAAAATCCAAAGATTTTTATTGATTTGTGCCAGCTTACTCTGACAAAGGATTTCATGGCAAATTGGTCAACCCTTGAACAATTATAATTTGGCAAAAACTAATAAACTGTAATTAAGGCATTATAAAGGCATTGATTCGTTAGCAGGCAGCCCATTAAATCATTATAATTATATCATAAAATGATTAAGGCAACAGAGTTAATGCATTTGAAGCCTGTGCTAAAGATGCATTTAAAAAAAATAAAAAACAAACAACGTGCAATCATATTTCTCTTGTATGTGTTCAAGTTTTTTTGGTATTATACTCCTCTCAGCTGGGCTGCCTTCCAGCAATCAGCATCTTCACAATGTGTTCACTTCACAGCGAGTGTTTGAGGTCTAAATCTCTCTCTTCTGTTTCAACCCAACAGGTGCAGGAGGTTGGTCTCCATCCGACAGCGACCATTACCAATGGCTGCAGGTGGATTTTGGGAACAGGAAGCAGATCAGTGCTATTGCGACTCAGGGCAGGTATAGCAGTTCTGACTGGGTCACTCAGTATCGGATGCTCTACAGCGATACAGGGAGAAACTGGAAACCATACCACCAGGATGGAAATATCTGGGTAAGTCATTAGTGTAAAATGGAACCATAGTGATGTTGATGGACTGTGGTTTTAGGCACCGTACACCTCATACAACTCTTCAGTGTTGTTTTTGTGAGGATAGAACAGAGTTTAGCTGAAAACATAATGATTCAAGTTGCAGCTGCTGTTAGGAGGCCTATCCCTGGATTGGCAAAGCCCATTTGGGATGATGGTAGTTGTCAGAACACGCAGATATTTTTTAGTTGTTGCTGTTCCTCAATGACTCTCTTAGGCTTTGGCTTTCTTTTCCCTGACTTTTCTTTTTTCACTAATTTCATGGACTAAATGTAAGACACAAAAGTAGTTTTCAAAATTCTGGTCTTAAACATAACATCAGGGCCACGAAGCTGATCAGAGGGCTGGAGCACCTCTCCTATGAGGACAGGCTGTGAGAGTTGGGATTGTTCAGCCTGGAGAAGAGAAGGCTCCGGGGAGATCTGATTGCAGCTTACCAGTACCTGAAGGGGGCCTACAGGAAAGATGGTGAGGGACTGTTTATCAGGGAGTGTAGTGACAGGACAAGGGGTAATGGGTTTAAGCTGAAGGAGGGTTAATTTAGATTAGATGTTAGAAAGAAATTCTTTACTGTTAGAGTGGTGAGGCACTGGAACAAGTTGCCCAGAGAGGTTGTGGATGCCCCCTTCCTGGAAGTGTTTAAGACCAGGTTGGATGAGGCTTTGGGCAACGTGGTCCAGTGGAGGGTGTCCCTGCCCGCAGCAGGGGGGTTGGAACTAGATGATCCCTTCCAACCCAAACCTTTCTATGATTTTATGATTTTGGAAGGTAATTTATTATGTGTGTATATGTGCTGAGGAACAGTTTTATCATATATGTATTCTCTTCCATATAGATGGTGCAGGGATTTTTATGCTATAATAATTTTAGCAAAAAAGCATATAATTTGGGTTTGTCTTTTACATTTTTCATGGATAAGCTGCTAATTTCATTCTTGGCAAAAACAGTAGCCTTCCATTTTGCTGACAAATAATGATAGCTATTACTTAACATGCCTATCCTCGCAGCAGTTCTTTTAGATGGTTATTCTTTTTCAAAAGCATACTTTGAAAACAGCAAAATGGTATAATTCTTTCTGAAACCAAATTAAATTGATTAGCTATTATGCCTCATCAGGAAAATATTGTCAAAGCGGACAAAATTTAACAATGTGCTATTTTAGATTCACATTTTTGCCAGGTGCTTCTTTTATTAAGGTCTGTTATTAAAAATGAATGTCAAACACATACTATAAGGTGAATGGTTTTATCTGTGTAAGAGAAACTCGCTTAGTATGTGGAGTACATAGAAGCAGTCATTTTTTATTACAGTATTGATTTATTAAAAAAGCCTCCTCCATGTGCCAGATAGGATTCTGAAAGAGGGAGAAATTAAATCTGGGGGGACAAACAGGAGTGAAAAGAAAAACATTGGGTGCTGCTTTAGATTCCTTATGACTTGATGGTATGAATGTTGTTCATCGGAGGGAGGGGGGAGGCGGCTTGTGCTTAAGCTTCATTAAAAAGTTTTTCTTTTAAGACCGCTTATGTATACAAAAATACTTACAGCATCTAGTGTTTATATCATCTTAGATGTAGAAAAGCCTCTTCAACAGCTACTACTGAAATCATGAAGAATTTGTCTCGGGGGAATGGGAAAGGGCTATGCATCTGGCTAAGTGAATGATATATAAAGCAGGACAGTCGGACTGAGGAAAAATCTGTTCTTTATACCTTGAAGGGAAAATCTTTTGGCAATGTGTGATTTGGTTAATTTATTCACAGCTGTGACTGTTTCCAAAGTGGCACACCTTTCTGAGGGCTTTGTAGAAAGTCTTTATTCTTATATCATCTCTTAATATAGAAATACTGAAAGCTTCTTCATGAAAGAACATTTCATTTTTCTCCTGATGAGCAATTATGTATGTTTGGTGAATTCAGGGGGAATACTGTGGATCTGTTATTGACCATCACTTGCAAAATGTGTGATGAGTTATGCAGAAGTCTGCTACTTCTATTTGGAATGCTAAATCTTTGAGATATACTTAGCAAGCTCATTGCTGCAGTAATGCTACTGTTCATGTCCTGCAATTTTTATCCAATACTAGAAAAGCAGTGTGTATATATATATATATATATATATATATATAAAAGCACTACCCTATCCCAGCTTTCTTTTTAAGAATAGAGCTGAACTGAAGGGGTTTTGACTCTACTTCTAACTTGCCAAAACCACTCTTGTTTCTGTTGTTAAATGATGTCTGCACCTTGGTTTAATCTTGAAAACACTGTGCTTATTAGGTATTATTAAATATAAGATTTACTAAGTTTCCAAGGCAGGGGAGGTGCTTGAGCATGGAGCAATACTGTTGAACTAATGTAGTAGTGTTACAGTGAGACAGACCTCCCTGATGTGGAAACGGAGTGGTGCAGAATTTCCCATCACATCTTCCTCTTAGTGTCACTTTGTACAGGAAATTAAAACCAGCAGCAGCTGTGAGGGCCAGATCAGATCATCTGAGCCAAGTATCCAGAATTGGCAATTTAAACTCCTAAAGCCAGATTCTTCCTGGTTGAAATGACTGTGATGATCTTAAAAATCTCAGATGATTCTGGTGCCCTTAGAAATCCTTTTAGGAAGTATTTAGTGTTTTCCTTTTGGATTTGTACCTTTTAGAAGTTTTAACCACAAGAGGAAGGTGCTATATAGCCATTGATTAATGTCCCTCTTCCATCATCCCCATGCCTGAGTGTCATTGTTTCCTGACAACAGTAAATTTAAAACTAAAGGAGAAAGCAAGGGAAAAAAAGGAAAATAGTGCAGAGTTCAACAATATTTAATACTAAAGCAGTTACGATATCAAGTGACACAGCCAGAGGGTGAGATATGGGAAACAGAAGGAAATAAAAATAAAGCTTGCCAGATGAGTTGGATAGAGAGCAAAGGAGAAATAATTTCCAACAAAGATCTAGTTAAGAACAAACCATGATAATCTGCATAAAATGCTGAAGTGACCCCCTCCTGTATGCATTAGTCAGGGTGGAAAAAATTCTATAATTATCTCCTAAGTAGGAAAGAAATCAAAAGGCTCTCAGGAAGTCTGTGATGGGGAAAGTGCTTTCAAGGTGAACTTAGAGTAAGCTTCCCCATTCTGCAAAATAGATTTTCTGACCCCACCCCTCCTGAGCTTTTGGATATTTTCAATTTCGATGAATTTTAATAAGATGAGTGAATGTGGCCTCTTTCCATAAAATGCCTAGCAACTAGAGAATTTTGATCACCTCTCCTACCTTCGTTCTTGTAGTCTGAGATTCTAATTTTGATAGGTCATGAGGTTTCCCTTCATACATCAATCCACTGGGATGTTTCATGTACACAATATATTTTTGTTTCGGTATAGATGCTCATTTCGGTTTCTACATCAATGCAATCTATCGATTTGCCTTAAGAATACATACTAGATGTGATTCATGTGTAATACTGTTTCTGTTTCCTAACTCAGATTTAGATGATGTAAGTGCCTCACACTAAGCATAATGCAAATATGCCCTATAGGAATAATAAGAAAATGCTGACATCTTATGAAAACATTGAGACTCAAATTATAAGCACTAGTGGCAGAACTGAGCACCTCTAAGATTCAGACCTCTCCTAATGGAAATTGGAAGATCCTTGGTACAATCAAAGAGGTCTTATGAGGTATCGTCTTTTAAAAATTTGCTTACTGTAGTAGAACTTGTGAAAGTGTTACTATAATTATGAGTTTCAAAAAAAATATTGATGGGAAAGGTGGAGTGCAGACACTTTGCACATGACCTCCAAATTGTATTCTGTAGTTGACTCTTATCTTCAGCCTCAATGAACATCAGTGGAGTTGCAAAGATGTAAATGAAAGCAGATTTTGCTTTTTTACAGAAAACTTAGCCCTGGACCAAGTGGCTGCTGCTTCAGTTGAAAGCAATTATGTTTTCCTGGTTTTGTTGTTGTTTTTCTTTCAGTTTTAATTAAACTTAAAGTGTATTATGCATAACACCTGCTTTTGTAGTAGTTTTATTACTGAAAAGATATTAAGTGATTACATAGCTTTCACTATGAAGAATGATTTTTGGAAAGGAATTTATCTATTTACCCACTGGCTTCAAACACAATTTGTATTTTTTTTTAATGCTGCTCATTCTGTTCCTTTTTTAGGTGAAATAATCAGAAATCCAGTAAGTTAAGTGTAAAATGAACTTTGCATTTCTTTGGGCACTGAGGAACATCTTACTGTTTGCAAAATGCAGTCTCTTAATTTACATGGTTCCCTTTGGTATTGAAGAAAGAAAGTTGGTACAGCACAGTGGATTTAACTTGCATAGGAAAATGAGCTTTCAGCACTTCAGAGTATTTTGATGTAGTATTGAGCCAAAATTCATTGTGAAAGGAAGCACAAGTGAGTTGGATGATTAACTTTTTCAAGCTGTGTGAGACAGTTCAGATCTTTAATACTCTTGGGTGCCTTTGGAAATACCAACCATCAGACAGACCTAAAGTAACATTTAATGTCTAGGTAGATGTAAGGCAATCATCTGCAGCTCTACCTAGCTGAAATTATGTGGGAGCCATCTGCTCAGTGTTTCTGTCCGTCCTGGCATGCTAATTCTGGTTAGATTATTCAGAGAAAGATCAGCAAGCCTTATTACATCCCCAGTTCCTTCCACCTGCTCTACAGAGCATCATTTAGAGCTAACCAAGGACTTACTGCGTGCATCTTACACAAATCATTGTACTGTATAGCAACTACAAGTGCAGAAGAATGAATTCTAGCATACACCCACTCTGTTAGGTCATGCAAGAATTATTTGCTTTGTAAAAACTGTCACTGCTTTTCCCTGAAAGACAACTTTATTTCCATGACCCTAAACTAATCATTAATGAAGGATGCAGTGAAAGAGTTTTTGAGTTTGATACTTACTGCTGCTCTCCTTTTTTCATGGTTACTCCATAAGATCTTGAGCGGAAACTTACATTATTGAAAGACTTGCTAGTTTAATGTGTTTATGGGCCTGGATTTGTTGCCTTTTTTTTTAAGTACTTGAATTAAATTATTTTATTAAACCTATTTAGTTTATATGACATTATACTGACTTGCAGTTGTGGACGTATTTCAAAAATATGAAATGTGATTAGAATGGTCTATGACTTGCCATTTGTTGCTGCTGGGCTGCTACTAGAATATCAGATACTGTGCAGACCTATTTAAAGATGACAACACGGTTTGATAAATTAGTCAGTGCAAAAGTTTTGACTAGTGTTTATAGTATGGCCCTGAAGTCTTTTGGGAATGTTGTGAATTTATTGTTGTTTTCTATTTAAGAATGCCCTGACCTATCCTGTCTGGAAGGATTTTTATGTCTGGTATCTTGCTGTCTCCATAGCGATGCCTGCAAGGTGACCAGTGTCATTTTTATGGGCTCTTAATTTTCCAGGTATTTTATTACTATAAGAAACTTTAAAAAAACAAACAAACAAAACCAAAACAAAAAACCCACCTAACTTTCCTTCCATGTGGGGGAAAAAAAAAAAATCTTATTTTTCTCCTGGAATCTCCTGTGTGCCTTTTCTTAACTTCAGTATGCCTTAGCTTACCTGGCTGTTATGTCTGAGTCCCTGTCTCCCATGCCTTTATCTTATAAAGATTGCTCCATTCACTTGCAACAGCCAGTATTACCGTTATGGGTGTATTGAGTGAATGAGGTCTTGTAACTCCCACCAAAGTCAATACGTCTCGGCACTTAGTGCACATTGCTAACCTATACGTTGAGGGCCCATGACTGAAAGGGTATGGATACAGGAAAATATTTCTGTTGCTGTAGTGAAGCTAAACTCTCTTACAGATCTAATGTAATAGCCTCTGCTATTATGTCAAAAAATATAATAAAGTGTTGACAGGACACCTTTAGAAATTCAGGCAGTTGCTGACAAGGAATTTTTAGGAACCCTGAAGAAAAGAACTTTACAGATAAACATCAGTGCTATCCTGATGAAGCTTGTTCCCTAATCTCTTCTCTGTGTGGAATCTATTAAGAGAAATTGTATAAATTTTTCACACATTTAGAGAAACACACTTGGGGTTATCTGAAATATCATGGCAAAATGTATCTATGCCAAATGCTGTCACAGCCACAGACCGTAGTTGTATTAAAATGACAGAAGATCTGATGGCCTCTTAAATTTTGGAATACTGAGATTAACACCAAATTGGGATAAACTGTAATGCTAGTTAAAATCCTGAGCTGTCTGAAAACCAGAAACAGATATTTACAGGACTCTAATGTATTTCACATGTGAAGCTATGGCCTGATTGTAAGACCTTCTTAAACATATTTTTATTTTGAATCCTTGAAATCACATATCTTGTGCAGGAAGAAAGATCATTTATGTTATTTTTAGCTGAAATATGGATGTTTGAGTTTGCTTATAGTTTTAAATAACATTTTTAAGGGAAAGTTACACTGACATTTTGGAAATGGATTTGATCAGATGGAAAGGGTTTTTCTGATTTTTTTTTTTTCTCACTGCAAGCTACTCATCCTGTTTATGAGAGAAAGATTTTATAATTGTATCAGGCTATCTCCAGAAGCACAAGCAGAACTATTTTAATCTATCACAGAGTATGCCAAGTAGACAGAAGACAAAATTCCTCCTGGTGCGGTGGCAGACAGTGTCCGAGCCCTCCCTCAATTCTGTACAGGCTATTAAATAAAAACAAAATTGGGATAACATATTAGAGGTTTGCAGTGTAGTCTGCTAGAGCATTTCCATTCTGAAGGATTATTTTCTAATCTCTTGTTCTTAGCCTGAGGACTACTTGTCTGTTTATGTTAAACCATTGAATTTTAAACACAGATCTCTAAAGGCAGGCACTTAAATCCATTTTTTAGCTCTCAGATGGCTTGGTTTTCAAATACCTTAGAGTCATCATCCCACAATAAATACAATGCGCAGGTCCTTAAGCAAGCCCAGAAGAGTGCATCGTGTTCTTAATCAGCTCAGCAATGACAATAGTCACAGTCATGGCTGAATGGCATTGCATCTCTGCTTACAAATCTTTCTAAGACACAGGCTTTGTAGCTCATGTGTGGCACCCAGCAGGACTCACGCTGGCTGCTGCACCCGGCTTGCGTTACAGTAATGCTTCCAGTTCTCAGCTGGTCTGTACAGAGCTGAGTGCATCAACAGGCTCTTAAAAGTCCTGGCATAGTTTTGTAGGTTGTCCTCAATCCCTTCTAGAAGGCCTGAACACTTGCTTAGGTGATTGAACCAGAGCTGAGTTTGTCAAAGGTTTTGAATTTTTACAGGTTCTCTGTAGACACATAATTGAACGTCTAGATTAAGATCTACTGAATACAACGGAGTGTAGCAATTTCCTTGCTGCTTGTCAGCCCTCTTGTTTGGCTACCATGTATGAATATATCAAGTAATTTCTGTGGCTCTTTTTATAGCAGAAGGCCAGCATATGACCAAAAAACTGTTTATGGCAATCCTGATCTTTTATTGTTGATAGATGTGATAAAATACAAAAATTAATATATTGAATAGAAAGTAGATCTAGTGTAGTATAGATAATGTTTCATTTGATAAAAGTATGATTAGAAATAGAAATTCTAGTGATCTCCACAGATTAAAAATAAAATAATCATGATACAGATATTTGACATGCTTTAAGTTAAATTAGAAAATGTGGAGTTACAAATGGTGAGTCTTGCCCATTTACTTAGTCATCAGGTTGCATTATGTTAAAATGACATTCATACTACACTTCTGTACATAGCTGGCTGTAGCACTGTTGAAAAGCTGATCTGCTGAGGGCTTCCTTAGTTCCTTCCTATTTTTTCCCCATGAGGATGATGAAACTGCAGAACAGATTGCCTGGAGAGGTTGTGAGGGAGCTGAACCAAATGATCTGCAGAAGTTCCTTCCAGCCTTTGATTCTAGATGGTGTCTGAGACTTGTCCAAACTGCTAACTGTTGATATGAAGAGGCAAATCTACTGTAATATATTCTGTGCTTCTCTGCTCTTTGACACGTGTGCCTTTCATTTGTGTCTGCAATTTATAGCTGGCTTCACTTTTCTATAATGAGATGCATCATAGAATATCCCTAAAGGTTAGGAAACTTCAGATGTTAGTTCTAACTTGAAGGCAAAACCCAGTAACCTTCTCAAGGTTCGACATTTCCCTCTTAATTGTGCATTTGCAAAATTATTTAAGTTCTGATCCAGTAAAAACTCCTGTGCCTAACTTCAAATGTTGAAATTGAAGTAATAAGACTAAGTGTTTCAAATTGAGTATACACGGTCAGGGAGTGTGTCCAAGGGTGTTTGTGCAATACTTGGAAAAAAGGAGCAATGGTCTTATTGAAATTCTTTGGGAAGTATCATACTGCAGGTAATAAAAACCTTACTTAAATGTTAGGCAGGTGTAAAGCAGGAAATGTTCTCAGTTTTCATTTGCATTGGTAAAAGTGAAACCGCACAAAGCTGTGGTGCCTCAGTCTGTGTGCTTATTTGGTGGATTTTTAATTTTTTTTCTTTATTAATAAATCAAAATATACTTGTATTAGGAGAGCTCTTAAAGTGACGCAGGTATGCATTGCAAATTTTAAAATCCTTAGATTGGGGGACGGTCACAGACAGCACTTTATGTTTCCCTAGAATGTGCTTTTTGAATAGTCTAAATATTTGTGTTCAGCACAATAGATTGTGCTAATACATGAAAGATGTGGCTGTGGCAATTCCCATCAAAGGCATTTTGCTCTGTTACTTCTGTTGCCTGTGAGGTCTGGTATGCAGAAACCATAGCTTGTAAAAGATTGTCTCCTATTTGCCTCTTGGCTCATTAGGTGTTAATTTCCCAGTGAAGATCAGGGTAATTACCTAGGAGCAAGTAATAGTTGAATCCACAAACATTCACTTCCATGTAAATTTTTGGGCTTGTGCCCCTGTGGAATTGTACTTTTTTAGCCCCTAGTCCTCCCTGGAGTTTGGTACTTATTAACTCAGAAGACTGAGCTTCACACAGAAAAAAGTGAGATAGTGCATGGTGGGAGACTGACAATTTAAGACCGAATCCTGCCAATACACTTGTACGTGCCTGACTTATGTGAGCAACTGTGTTGATTTTTAAGATTATGCAGAAGTATTTGCTTGCACAAGTACATGCAATCTGAAGCCCCCTTAACATTACATAATGGACTCCTTCCTTCATGAAAATTACTTCCCATTCTTTTTCCAGGAATTTAAAAATAAATTTAGAAAAAAGAAATAAGAAACCCCATATTTCTTTAGCAGTGTATAAACTCTGATTGGCTTCAGAGAAGAAGTGCATTTTAAGGGGAAATTTGACAATGCTGCTGCTGATGCAGTACATGTCTGTGGCTGTATAGATAACTTCAGCCGGAGGGTTCTTAATCTGACACCTTTCATGAGCAGTAAATTCACATTAAAAATATGAAAAAGTTAGACTGAGGCAAAGAAAACTCCTTAAATTTTCTTCTTGCTCTGGATTTTTTTTTTTTAAATATCCTCAGACTCCTTAAGATAGAGAAAAATATATTGCTTATTGACATAGATCCTATTCAGAAAGTTATATAAGGAAGCCCTTAACTTTTTGCTGGAACTTAATTCTTGTTGGGTTCAATAGAACCCAACGAGTAAATTAATCATGCGCTTAACACTTTCCTGAGAAGTGTTGCTTTTGTATCATCATTATACAGTCTGTACTGTGTTATTTTACAAATTATTTTTGTATAACATAATTTGCTCTAAATAGTTACTGGTTTAGGTATGATAATATTTTTAACTACCTTTCATATTGTATGTGCTTATGCACAAAGATTATGAGTTAATCTTTACTAAAAACTGTTTTAGTAATGTGAATTAAAGTTTAAAAAAAAAAACCAGAAGTTTCTGAATTGCAATACATCCGTGTTAAACACAACAAACCTATTCAAGTGAGGCTTTACTGTGCATTTATAGTGCTCAAACTCTAATTTCTTGTAGACAAATAGAGGAAAACTTGATTTAATTTGTTCCAATCTCTCTAATGTGTCTATCACGTTTTATGTACATAAATTTAACTAAAATGACATAATAGAAGCTTACAAAGTTATAATAGGACTTGCATTTGTGCAGTTGCAGGCAAAATTGGTTCATATCGATCTTTAAAACCTGACGTGGAACCACTCCTCCTAACACTACTTGTCTGCAGCACAAAATACCACAACAGAGGATTAAGTCTTGGCTACAATAGCCATAAAGGCTCAGTGAGAGCTGACTCTTGTCTTAGCCATAATATAAACCAGTTTGAGTTAGCTTGGAGATACACTCACCAATTGTGATCAGCTGATGATGATAATTTTTCTTTTTTAAGTATTAAGCACAAAAGTCATTGACAATGCTGAATGCTGAGTTGAGTCAAATGCTAGTTTTGATTAGCTAAGCACATTAGAGAACATGCTAAAGTTAAAAAAGTGCTTGGTGAGCATTTGTCTGTGCATTCATCTGAATGAGACTACACATAGCAAGAAGTTTTTTCTGTTTGGAGGTATAGTTGCACTGTCAAAGTGTTAGGAAGTAGAAGTGTCCAACTCATTGGTTTGCAAACTGTTTTTCAAAGTATTATTCGACTTTGTCTTACAAAATCAGCAACCAAAATTCTCCATAAAACAAACTATGAGGTATTAATAGGTTTCTTACTTTCAGGTCCGTTCTCTGAAAATGCTAGAAGAAAGCATTATACAATGAATCACCATGATCCTGAAGGTTGTTTATTTTCATGCTTAGGTCATAAACTAAGTAGATTATAGGAGGAAGTTACTTTAAAAGAACAAAAAAAAAGGAAAGAGTATACTTCAAGAAAGAGTGACACACAAACTTCTGGCCAAATCCAGTCAATTGCTTGTACAAAACTTGTACTGAACGATTTCCAGGTCAAAGTCCTTTTAAACTCAAAAATGTTGAATGTGACTGGGGAGGTGATGAGGAGGAAAAATATTCTCTTCAGCTCATCAGTTATTTGACCTTAGTTATTTCATACTTTTGAAATATTTAGGAGAATGAGATCAGTTTCTGATGCGTGACTTCATTCCCTACACTTTGTTACAATATTTAGACATTGAGTTATGAAAATGTTGATGCCAGCTGAGGATAGATTCAGTCTTTTTTTAAAACTTTTCAGCTTTATTGGTCCATATCATAGATTTACTGGAAACTGAGTACAGTTTTGTACACCTACTTTTCCTGTTCCCATCAAGCCAGCCTCCTTAATTCATGATAGATTTCACCAAAGTGCCAGAGAGACAGAAAAAAGGGAGGAGAGGAGAGGGAGAGTGCTGTTGGACAAACATACTCAAGATGTGCTTCTTTAAAGCAGGATTTTCAAAGCCCTAAAGAGTTCATATTCATAAATCGGGTAACTCCCAGTGCTCCAAGAAATAAGGCAAAGCTGCTGACATGGCACTGTTGTTAAGTTTCCATAGAAAAAATGAGTTCAAATGCAATTGGGAGCGACTGTAACACAGACTGTAGGCTTTTGAGACTCAAAGATTATGATTATGTTATACTCAGATTTTTTTTTTTAGATATAAAAAAGGATGGGACAGAGGTTCTTCAGCAGAGGTAAGGAACTAGGTTCACATTTAGTTAACAATAAAATAGTAAAGGCAGAGGCTGAACTCTTTCTGGGTGGGGGGGGAAAAGAAAGAATGTATCAACATTGTATCATGTTAGACAAGACAACCATGAGAATTCAGCAGATGGTAAAGGTTTAGCCATTTAATATGTCCAATATTAAAAAATAAAATAAAATTGAAAGATAATTGTTAGCTTAAGGGGAGAGGAGGGAGGGGAAACCCTGTCAGCCTCAGGTATTTAAACAGTGGAAATAAGCCAGGAAAGACAGAATTCCTGGTGCATGAGACCAGATGCTAATGACAGACCTTGAGCTGAACTCTGTAAGAGCTTTTTGGCATGGCCAGGCTGGCTGTGTCAGGTTTTTAAACTTTTTTTTTTCTTTTATCTAAGAATAAAATAGATCAATGACAAGAGTTCGGATTTGACTATCTCACTAGGCAACCTATTGATTGGATCTTTTCCCCATATTTCATTCAAGTGTGTGACTAGTGGAGTGCTTCTATTACTGCTTTTGTTGTTTAGCATGAAGTTACTGACAGATACATTAGTTTGAACTGCTTTCAGATTCATTATTCTATCATTATATTCTATCATTTTTTTCAAGGTTAGGTTGTTAGGAATCTAGAAATACTGCTGCCTCCACTTGTGAAGACCCAAAGGTTGCTTATTCTTTCTCTGAGAGGAATGGGTCAGAATAAACTCTTCTAGCTGGTGGTAGCTCCAGTCTAGAGATATTCTGTCACTTCAGGACAGACTTCCTTTCAACAGCAAGTGCACCAAGAGCTCTGTAATAAAGACTCTCCCCAGACATGTCATGATGATAAAACAGTCTCTGTGTGTCACTTTTCAGGACTTCTGTATCATGACTTATTCTGGTATAGGTTGCCACTAGAAATGTTAGAATCCTACTTATATCATAGCTAGATTTGCAATATAAGGGTGGGGTTTGTGTTTGTTTTAGGAATTTTTGAGGACATAAAAACTAATTCATGGCGTTCTAGCTCTTGCATACATAACATTTTTCCCATCTCTCTGATGTGTGTGAAGAATATCTTGGGAGTGAAAGGGGAGATGAATACATAACTTTCTGATTCTTAGCATCTTTGGCTAATGAATTAAAACTGGTAAATTAACATATCTGTTGTAAATACTTTGACATACTGTGTATTTGAGAGGAAGAAGTTCCTTTTATATAAAGCTGCAAACTCCTTTCCCCCTATTAGTACTATAGATGTAAAAGCTGTAAAATCCAAAATTATTGCGACTTAAAAGTATTTAAGCAAATATTGTTGTGAGAGTTCAGTTTGAAGGCTAAAAGCTTTATACTTTGAAATCAGATTTGAAAATTTATCAATTTCTGAATAAGGGATATAGCCATTAGTATTCTAGTTAGAGCACACAATTTCATTAATCTGAGGACTGCAAATTCTATAAAATGATTTTACTGAAAAACTACTTATCATAAATGTATTGTACAAGTACGGTGAATGTAAAAAAAGCTGCAGAGATGTGTAAGCTACAGGAACATCAAATTTCTATGCTATTAACAACTCATAAAAACATGCAATGGCATTGAAAGCAACTGGTTAAAGTCAGTCAGCCTGCTGATAAAAGGTAATACAAAACTGTCCTTTCCACAATTTACATTGGTGCTTTAAAGTACAGCACTGTAGGAACATTGTATGTGCCAACATAGATCCACTCCCTGGAAATGTCAGAGCCAGCGGAGCATTATCGGGCAGATTGCTGTCTGTGAAGAGATGCTTAAGAGGAAAGCATGACTGCCTCTTCTGAACAACACCTGACCGTATGCCTGACCTACAAAAGTGAGGCAAAACTGTCAAATGTAAACAGTGCTCACTGCTTCTTTCTGAACAAGGCATCTGCATAATGACATCTCTTTCTTCTTCTAGCTTTATTTTAACCTTTTATTTTTATTTTTTTTTCTTCCCTTGTTTGCAAGATGTTCTACTCGCGGCATAGTTCTTTCCACTACAGTAGAAACCATCTCTCCTTGAAGTTCAGTGGTGTTCCTGCATGCCCTAGAGCCACAGTCTCCTATCAATAAAATCCGCCCTTGATCTTTCCCCTAGTTTGATTCCACTTCCCTGCTCTTGTCAGAACAAATTACACTGGGTGTAACGTACCCGAGTACAATGTAATGGATTCAGTTTGCTGCTAACATTATTTTCTTTTCTTGTGGCAATTTTCATTGACTTTTCTCAGTGTTTTTTGGTATTCTCTCTGCATTGAAGGTGGGGAGAACCTTGAGTTGGTTTGAGTTTGGGGTTTTTGGTTGGGTTTTTTTTTGGTTTTGGTTTGGGGTTTTGGTGGAAGTTTTTTTTTTTTTTGACTCTTCAGAAGTCTTTAAACACACCTTTTGCACAGGAAAAGGAGCATACAAAGAAAGCGAGGTCAGAAATCATAGGCAATTTTGTTCTAGTGTTTTGGTGTTCCTAGCCTGGATACAAGGGAATATTTCTACCTTTTTTTTTTTTTCCCCCCTTATCTCATTTCTTCCAGCATTAAACTGTAATGAGAGATACTTTTAAGTAGAGAAATTGAAATTTTCAGTTTTGTGGGGACATTTACTGAATGTTCATATTTCAAAAACCCACTAGGTCTTAGTTGCTCTAAAGTGTGGTTATACAGACTAAGATAAGCAACAACTAATCAGAACGAGCCTTGAGCCTTGAAGCAGTTAAAGGGTGAAGGAGGAATATAGTAATGCATAAATGATCTGATGTGATACTTGAAAGGATCTTTTTCTCTTGCTATAAATTTCATTGTAAAATATTTTTTTTTTTTTGCAAATAATAGCATTATTATGCTGAACCTGGTGCATTATGGAGTATGGTTCAGCATGAAAAACTTTCGATCTATTTAAAAACCTGTGTGTGGCAGAGAGAGAAAGTAAATATCACAGATACAGATTACTAAACTTTCTTAAAAGAAATAGACTTGTAGGATCAGTGGCAGAGTCAAGGGGATGTAATAGAGATTTCAGTTCTCTGAACTATATTAATATTTGAAGTGGGTACACAATGTGTAATATCATTGGTACTAAAGAGAGTGTCCTGGTGACAGTTAGCATTGTCTCTTTACTCACTGTTGGAAGATGAAACCCAAAGAACTATGTTGTCATATGAACCAGAAAAAAACTATTATAAGTATTCTAGAAGATTTTAGAAATACATATACAGGAGACAGATTTTTCTGATATAGTGTTTGTAAAGATGGATGTCCTGTGTGTTTGTTACACCAATCCTGCAAAGCTTTGCTATATTCAAAAGGTAATATTTTTAAAGTTTGTTGTACAAGAAATGGTGGTTACTTCTCTCTGTCATTTTGGAAAATTAATATCTCCATACTAAGCTCTCCTTGTAAGCTATGTAAGAATTTAGTCATGAGATGTGAAGTTTGAGATGAATGCAAATACGAATATTTGAATGCAAATATGAACCCCAGCTTTATATTAGAAATCAGCTTTATGTGTGGAAACATACTATAGTTCTCCAGAGTGACACTTATCTTTCTTAACCATGACATTATCTTTTTCTTTCTGCAATTTCTTGCATTGCTCACTAAACATCTTTTAGCTCATTCAAGAAATTAGTCTAGGGGTTAACACTCAGCAAGCCATTAAGTGAATAGTGTGTAACATGTATTGTGGAAAAAATAATATTGTTGTATTAACTACAGGCTATACAGAAATGCCTATTGCAGAAAGTAAGTTACAAGGGCAGTGCAACTTTCAGAAGGTTTTAGTGCATGACCTGGCAATGTTCATGTCCTTTTCACCTAGCTGTAAGCACAAGTTCTTGTGAGAATGATATGAAGGGAGAGAGTGGGAAAAACAAATGACGCATCTTTTGTTTCTCAATCTCTGCTGCTTTCATCCTTCATTGTACATCATTGCCTCCTCCTTTCCTTTGTCTCCATCTACCAATCACAGTCAGTTTTTGCTTGGTCCATGGTGAGCAGGCTGTATTAGAGCTGGCTTAGCTTCTACATTAATGTAATCGGGAACTTTTGGGTAACAGCTGCCTTTTTTCCCATATCGGGCCACATCTGATCTTCTTCCATCATATCCCCTTGCCAGCCAACCTCCAATCAAATCACAGCGGCAGCGATGTGCCTGCTCACAACAGTAGATGTACTTCCCATTTGATACGCTCACTCATTTTAGCTGAAGCTTTGAAGGGTAAGGAAAAGTCAGTCAATGACCAATCTCAACGTGCTAAAGGTTTGAAAAAGTCGTAAGTAACCCAAAACTGGATGTTAAGAGGCCTGAACATATAAACCTGCCTTAGATTACTACTTTTTCACCCTCTCTAATTACAGATCCCCTATCTGCCCTCCACATCTTAAAGTGACAGGACCATGAGACCGCATATGATCTTGTCTTGTGTAGTCATTGTAATTAGTGTCATTGTCATACCCATGAACCCTCATTCTTGGTTTATGTACCACTTCTTTCAATACAATTTCAATCTGTGTACACTTGTCACTCAGAATGCTGAACAGCAACGGCTGTAACTCAGGCTGTTTGTTTCAGAGGAGTTTAACCTGCAGAGAATGTTACCTCTATGCTACTGTATCACCAAGGACTTTTCATAATGATGCTGCTCTGATAATCTTACATTAGGGCTGGTTTGTTGAGGACAAGATGACTTACAAAGCCACACGCTAACTTCCTGGCAGCAGAAACAGCACCAATAACTGAAGCTGTAGGAAAGCGATACGAGAGTAGAACTGAGCAGCTCACAAGGCTAAGTGCTTGACTGAAGGGAGTTTAGCTAAAAATGAAATGACTGTTGATGCATTGAAATGCAAGTCTTTAGGGAAACAAAACCAAGCGAGTACGATGATAACAAAATCATCATGTTAAGAGCCAGATTTCATGTTTTATCACTGATAATGAAATTGTGCATGTCGCACATCCTCTCATTTTACTTTTGTCTCTCTGAAGTTATCTGATCACTGGAGTCACCCTTTGAAACTGATCTGTACGCTGCTGAATGCCGCTATTGCCATTAGCCCTATCAAGTATCTCTGGCCGGGCTGCTAAATTTAAGTCCATCTCTGTTAAACAAATCAGAGGTAGCATAACTACTAAGCACTATGGAAAAAGTACTTCTATACCTGTAGTCTGTTTCCTCCTCTCGCCCCAAATGCAAGACTTTCATGTCTGGTCTTTACTGGCTATTTAGGTGCTACTAGTGTAAAAGCACTTTCACTCTGTGCTTTCTAAAACTAGGTTGCAGAAATGCTGCTTCTTAGTAATCTTAATCTGAGAAAGCTATAGTGCATGAGACTTGTTTGGCAGGGTTATCTTGATGTCCTTTAGATAGACCTTTTATACAATAAATGAACTAAGAGATCACTGCCAGAATACATCAAACAGTCCTACTGAGAAATCCCATTTCACCAGCAGAATAATTGGCCTGAAAAATTACTTTTAGAGATTTACACTGTAATCTTCATAAAATGAGTTTTTACTGAAGCTATAGGAGGGAGCAGGGAGGACAGTGAGGCTTGCTGCATGTATGATGCTCTGTATATGGCCATTATTGGCATTAAATCACTATTGGTATTAAGTCAAACTTGTCAGTAGACTGTGACCAAAAGGAAAAAACCAACCTGCTGTGACTTTAGAAATGGTATCTCATGGGATGCTTATGGTATTACACTAGCAAACAGGAGAAAACAGGGGAAAACACCTGGAGAAAGAAAATGGGGTATTGCAGAAGATAAATAGAATTTTGAATAAAGAAAGGTTATACATCTGCTTGCACACGTAAAAATCTTAGTTGTTGTTGAGGTGTTCCTTTAAAGCCTCGAGCTGTCCTGATGAATTCCCAGTTTTAGAATTCACCATCCGGTTACAGGAAAATTAATTTAAAACACTGGTTATAGTAATCTTGAAAGTGAAAACATTGTATATCACCTGAAATAATCTGAATTTCCAACTTAAAGTCATTTTTATTATGAAATGTGCTAATGATAACTTCCTGACTTGAAGTTACTTGCTGTTGAATGATAAACCTACAGATGTTTGTACTGTGTAATTGCACTATGCACAAAGTTTATCAAAATCAAGATTTATTTTGATCTAGATTTGGATTGCATTTCTTAGCTGAGCCTTGTGGTTCATTGCATTATATGAAATTTCTTTTATCTCTTATTTCACTAAGCACCGTGACCGTTATGTAATAATTTTAGTCTTGATTGTCCTACATAAATCACAAGTATTATAGAAGAATGGAAGATTCAAAATCTATTCTGAAAGAAATTTGCTAAACCAACCATTCAGTAAGAGAAACAAAGAAGTTTGTTGAGATAAGGTCATTAAAATGCTAACAACCCTTATTCAATAGGGGAGCTTGTTCAAACTACAGTACAAGTTGGATAGCCTTTGGGAAGAAATTGGGAAGCATTAAGGAGAAATTTCTAATGCTGTATTCACAGAAACTGCATGAAGCTTTCAAAATAACTCTTTGATCTGAGCAAAGACTACTTGATCCGCCAATGCTAACTGGGGAGGAACCATTCTTGGCCTGAAGGGCCAGAAGTTTAATTAACAGTGTAAAATGACATTGGGTTAAAAGTCTAATATTAATGAGAAATTTCAATATTCCTAAATATCACAAGAGCATAAACAGGAGTCCAGGAAGATGACCAAAAAGTTCTGCTTACGATGGCTTATATAGGAACAGATCTAAACTCAGGATTTTAACGCTGAGTAACCAGTACCTTGTAGTTACAGGATGGGTCTTGAAGTAACCATTGTATTGTTCCTGCTTGAGCGATGCACTGATGGGATACACAGCTGCCGGTGAGATTTATCATTTAGAAACTATACATCGGTAATGGCCAGTTACAAGGACAAGATATTTTCTTCTTGAAATGATGGATTTGTCAAGGCTTTTTCTGAGCTATCTGTACACATGTTGCAAATCAGCAACCAAAGGGGCAGACTATACTAAGAAATATTATTACTAACAGTCAGTGAGTGAATTTGATTTATGGGAGACATTTTGAACCTGAAAGTAAGATAAAACATTCAGTACAGGACAGGTTGTTGAAGAGAAAATCTGCCATTAATCTTCTAAAAAGGAAGATTTTTCTTTCACTAAAGGGAAAGATTTCTTTCCATGACTAATGCAGCCTCATGGGGTTTATTGCTTTAGCATGTTTCATGCTCTCTCTAGTCACTTCTGCACTGTTTCATGTTGGACAGACCTTGTAACCAACATGGACAATGTTTGTGCCAAAATGAATATTCTGGAGAGGTCATACCAGTGACTAGACACTTCTTTCCATCAAAAGAATACAGCAAAAGGGGGGAAAAAAATAAATACAGCAAATCTGGTCATATATCACTGAATTTAATGGATTACTGCCACTTAGAGTAGAAGGGACAGCTCATCAATTGCTGCACAACTTGCACATGTTGAGCTCCATAAGAAAAGACATTACACATTAGTCTCACTTGAGAACTTGAGGAGCCCTTAAATGGCTTCTACAAAAAACTCTCACCAAGTGACAAAAGCAGCTCTGTATTACACATGTTCATCAGAACCACCAGACTTTTCCTTGGAGGAGCTTGTTATTAACATCCAGGAAAAGGAGCAGTTGCCCTTAAGAACTCTTACATGTACTTGGCAGAAAAGAGCAAGCAAGGGTAAGTCATAAATGCGTCAGCAGGTTGCAGAACATACAAATGTGAAAGAAAATGTTGATCTGTGTGGATGGACTTGCTTATTCCCCAATAAAACACCATCTACCAAAAAGTTTGTGTCAGAGTAGATAAGAAAAGCAGTCAATTTGAGATGCCTTTCTGATAAAGCAGAGTCAAGGTGGTCTTTATAAGTCACCACCATTTCTACTCATTCAGAGGGCAATGAACAAACTTAAGTCAGATGACAGTAGTTTTGAGAGTTACTGCCACAGTTTAGGTGGCATATGTTTGTTGCTTTCCCTGATCTTGACTCAGCAAGAAGTTGTTTATCATCCAACTCCCGCTGTTTACTACAACTTAAGTGACACTGGGATGTTGTAAATGCTGAACAGCATTTTAGGTGTGTTTAGATTTTTTTTTTTAAGTTTCCAAACATAGCTGTCATGTAAAGAACCGTAATACTTCTTTTTGTAGGCAAACCTTATCAAACTGATCACTGTACATACCAGGCCAGTTCATGTTAACATATGTTTTAGAAATAAACCGCTACTCTGTCAGAATCATCTGTATTGGTCTGTCGGCATAAAATATCAATATTTCATTTGAGGGCAAATGATAGGGAAGCATCTATTCATTTAGCGGTCAAAATATTTCCTGATGGTCCATATGATGTTTATTATGAATAAAGTCACTTTCTAAGACCTCAGTTTAGTTCTATCCTAGTTTATGGAATGATAGTTCCATGAATCTACAGGACAATTTTTACTCTTCATTTATCTGTCAAAATAGATTTCATAATTGCTGTCTCTTTAGCAAGTAGCATTAATAGCTAATCCTCCATTTACGTTTCTCCACAATGATAAAGTAGATTTGCGCCGACATATGAGATTTTTACTTAAGTGAGTTATTCTGTTTAATATTAGTCATCCTATAATTTATTTCTTTTTTTCTGGAGACTGCACTGTCATCTAAGTAAGTTGAGAATATGTACCTTAGAGAAATCTGCTTTTCACATCTACAAATTGATTTTTGTCATATTCAGGCAGTAAAAAGGGGAAGGGTCACAAATGATGATGGGATTATATGATAATAATGGTTAGGTTATGTGAACAGAAAGCATACAGTTGAACCAGCAGTCCCTCTCAGTTGGGAGAATAATAATGTTCTCGCCACGTGAGCCAACGAAGTTTCTGTAACATGTGAAAGTTGCAGCCCACTTATTGCAATGCATAGTATAGCAACCTGGATTACTTTCCAAAGTATGCTTTTTTTTTTTTTTACTATTCACTAGATTTGATAGCCCAGTTAACTGCATGGCAAGCAAGTTCTCTACTGTTTTTCCCAGGACTCCATGTCCTACCAGTCTTTTGGTGAGATGCTTGATTGGGGCCATCAACAGAGATACCAAAGTTACCCAGCATTAAGTAGGCATCTTTTGGATGTGATTTTCAAGTGTTTTTCCTCCCAGAATCAAAATAACTGGGAGACTTGGAAAAGTAGTAGTGGAAGAAACCAAAGTATCTCTGATATCATCATATGTATACAAGCTGATCCTCAGTATTCTCCAGATACTATGGAGAGAGGTAAAAATAGGGAGTGGCTTTTACCTTTGGGATAGTGGAGTCCTTCCCCCATCAAAGTTTAGTAACGCTTGGCGTAATCTTTCCAAGTCTTATTTTCTTCCAGTACTAGTGGTATATGGTGTGTGTGTGAGCAGCACAGCACACAGGGGCAGGCAGTATTCTTGTTTTGAAGACTGCTGGTTGCAGGAGGGGATGCTTTCTTAAAACTAGCTCGTGACGCTTTTGACTAGTTTTTATTATATGCTACTTGTCTTAACTCTTATTTTGAAATTTTCTGTTTCTTTGTTTTTACTGCTTTCCTGCATATCAGGACTGCAGAACTGTTTTGGAAATAGAAAATGTTCCTTTTTTTTCCTCTTTCAGTGGTAAAGATAGATTAGTTCCAAGTGCAGAACATCTTATTTGCTGGTCAAGCTAACTTGATTAAAATGGGGAAACTGATCTGCCTAATATAAAAATTAGTTTATTGTTCCTCATTTGGGATGTGAATTCAATAACCTTAATCCACTAGTATGACAAGTATCATAATGAAACCTAGACGCAACGATCATAGGGCTACCTGCTGTATAAACACAGAGCAAAAATCTTTCCTATTTGTGTGAAGAATTGTCCCTCCAAAACAAATGAGCAGGTAAGTAACCAGAAATTCATACGTCAGGCCATGCTTTTGTGTCAGTCTGGTTTATGTTGTCAGTTGTTTTGCAGCTTCACTGAAGGAATTGTGATGTTAATTAACAGCTCTTTGGAGCAATTTCTTCTAAATATGACTTTACTTCTTAACTGCTTTCACTAGAACATATGATCTGTAACCCTAATGCCAGTTTTTTCTGCAGTTTCTGCCAGAAATGCTGTTTGGTAATGTGGATTAATAGCTATGCAGTTCCTGACTGGTTTTCAACACAGCTGGAAGTTATCGTTCTGTTTCTATGGGTGTGAAATTCCCATTCTCCTCAAGCATAATGAGAGAGGCTATGCTGACCTCTTCTTCAGTAGTGTGAACAGCAATCATGTTGAAGCCTATTCTGAGCACAGGCATGATTTTTTTGGAAATGCTTGGAGGTTTACACTTGAGCTCTGGCAACAGCAAATACATGCTGTGCAGAGTACAGATACTGATCATAGCCCAAAGGTCTCTCCTCTCTTCTGTCATTTAAACAGTGTATTATGTAACTTCTTTGTGCCAGTCTTAGCTTATTGGGTTTCTGTAAATAAAATCATCAAATATGTCTCCTTGTCTCTAAATCCTTCACAAATCTTCCATAAACTCTTGATGTATTTACACTGGCTCTGCAAATGCCAAATATAATCATAGAATCAGAGAAGGGTTTGGGTTGGAAGGAACCTTAAAGATCATCTAGTTCCAACCCCCCCTGCTGCGGGCAGGGACACCCTCCACTAGACCACGTTGCCCAAAGCCTCATCCAACCTGGTATTAAACACTTCCAGGAAGGGGGCATCCACAACCTCTTTGGGCAACTTGTTCCAGTACCTCACCACCCTCACAGTAAAGAATTTCTTTCTAACATCTAATCTAAATCGACCCTCCTTCAGCTTAAACCCATTACCCCTTGTCCTGTCACTACACTCCCTGATAAACAGTCCCTCACCAGCTTTCCTGTAGGCCCCCTTCAGATACTGGTAAGCCGCAATTAGATCTCCCCGGAGCCGCCTTTTCTCCAGGCTGAACAATCCCAACTCTCTCAGCCTGTCCTCATAGGAGAGGTGCTCCAGCCCTCTGATCAGCTTTGTGGCCCTCCTCTGGACTCTCTCCAACAGCTCAATGTCTCTCCTGTACTGGGGCCCCCAGAGCTGGACGCAGTACTCCAGGTGGGGTCTCACAAGAGCGGAGTAGAGGGGCAGAATCACCTCCCTCTACCTGCTGGTCACGCCTCTTTTGATGCGGCCCAGGACATGGTTGGCTTTCTGGGCTGCAAGTGCACACTGCCGGCTCATGTTGAGCTTCTCATCCACCAGAACCCCCAAGTCCTTCTCCTCAGGGCTGCTTTCAATCCATTCCTCACCCAGCCTATAGTCGTGCTTGGGATTGTACTGACCCACGTGCAGGACCTTGCACTTGGCCTTGTTGATCTTCATGCAGTTTGCACGGGCCCACCTCTCAAGCCTGTCGAGGTCCCTCTGGATGGCATCCCTTCCCTCCAGCGTGTCGACCACACCACACAGCGTGGTGTCATTGGCAAACTTGCTGAGGGTGCACTCGATCCTGCTGTCCATGTCGCCGACAAAGATGTTGAACAGTGCCGGTCCCAGTACCGACCCCTGAGGAACACCACTCGTCACCGTTCTCCACTTGGACATTGAGCCGTTGACCACAACTCTTTGAGTGTGACCATCCAGCCAATTCGTTATCCACCGAGTGGTCCATCCATCGAATCCATGTCTCTCCAATTTAGAGACAAGGATGTCGTGCGGGACAGCGTCAAATGCCTTGCACAAGTCCAGGTAGATGACATCAGTTGCCTTTCCCTTATCCACCGACGCTGTAACCCCATCATAGAAGGCCACCAAGTTTGTCAGGCACGATTTGCCCCTAGTGAAGCCGTGTTGGCTGTCACCAATCACCTCCTTGTTTTCCATGTGCCTGAGCATAGTCTCCAGGAGGGTCTGCTCCATAATCTTGCCAGGCACGGAGGTGAGACTGACTGGCCTGTAGTTCCCTGGGTCTTCCTTTTTACCCTTCTTAAAAATGGGGGTTATGTTCCCCCTCTTCCAGTCGGTGGGAACTTCGCTGGACTGCCAGGACTTCTCAAATATGATGGAGAGTGGCCTGGCCACTTCATCCGCCAGTTCCCTCAAGACCCGCGGATGCAACTCATCAGGTCCCATGGACTTGTGCACCTTCAGGTTCCTTAGATATTCTCGAACCTGATCTTCTCCTACAGTGGGCGGTTCTGCATTCTCCCAGTCCCTGCCTTCTGTGACCTGGGCAGTGTGGCTCAAGCATTTGCCAGTGAAGACTGAGGCAAAGAAGTTGCTGAGTACCTCATCCTTCTCCATATCCTGGGTAACCAGGTCACCTGTTTCATTCTGGAGGGGCCCCACATTTTCCCTCGTCCTCCTTTTCTCACTAACATACCTATAGAAGCTTTTCTTGTTGTCCTTGACATCCCTGGCCAGACTAATTTCTGTCAGGGCTTTGGCTTTCCTAACCTGCTCCCTGGCTGCTCAGACAGTTTCTCTGTATTCTTCCCAGGCTACCTGCCCTTGCTTCCACCCTCTGTAGGCTTCCTTTTTTTGTTTGACTTAAACAAGGAGCTCCTTGTTCATCCACAGGGGCCTCTTGGTGGTTTCGCTTGACTTCCTCTTTGTTGGGATGCATCGCTGCTGAGCTTGGAGGAGGTGACCCTTGAATATTAGCCAGCTGTCTTGGGCCCCTCTTCCTTCCAGGGCTTTGACCCACGGTATTCTACCAAGCAGATCCCTGAACAGGCCAAAGTCTGTTCTCCTGAAATCCAGGGTAGTGAGCTTGCTGCGTGACCTACCTTTAACTCTCCCGTTTATGGCCGGTTCCCTGGAACTTTGTATTTTCTGTGTCCATTTTTAGGCTTGATTAGTATTTTATAAGCCAGTTGCCTGTTTTGATAATAAAACCTTTGCATTCTGGTGTCACCAGCAAGAACCTCCACATTCACTGTACTAAATGCTGGGGGAGCAGGGGAGGAAGGCATGCCAGGGCAGCGGTGGTAAGCCTTCTAGGCACTGTAAAGGGCATAAAATCATGTTTTACCATCTGTCACTGATAGGAAGAATAAATATTATTCAATATTGGTCTAAGTAAATGGAACTTAATGATTAGCCTTGCTATCCTTCTATCCTTTTAATTACATTATCAAAGAGTAAAACAGGGTACCAATATGCATTAACCTGTACATAGCTGAACTCATAAGTTAAGCTCAACTCTTTGTCAGTCCGGTTTTATTAGTTTACATTATCTTTTCCTATGGCCTAATAACTTCATTATTCTCTTTAAAATAATAATAAGTGTATATGTGTGGTAAGACTTAATTTGTTCATTAAGTTTGGGTTTTCATAGAGATTGGCTTTCACTGTAAATAACTTGAGAATTTAGGTGCAGAGAAAATAGATAAAACTAGAACCATGAATAGCATTGGGATGGTTACACAGACACTAAGGCTAGGTGGAAAGCTCAATGCAATTAGTCAGCAATGATTGTTTCTCTCAAGTAGCTGAAAGATGCCACCTTTCATTTCTTGTGTAAACATGTTTATTGCATTAACTAGAGGGTTCCTGAATTGTTTCACAGCAGTGCATAGAGAAAACTAGAGAAGGTGTCACCTAGAGCAGTACAAACACCTTCCTTGTCTCAGATTTCCATGGAAATACCTTGGCCCAGTTTAGATCAGTTTGCCTTGGAAGTTAATTGTGAACTACCAAGTCGCGGTGGTGAAGGTTTGCTAATGCAAGTGTTCCTACTTCTTTTAAATTAATTTTTTTGAGGAAGCAATTCATATTCACACACTTTACAATTTTTTTTGCTATACATCTATGTCTGTTGCCCATCAGGGCCTCTGATTCTACATGAGAATGACAGGAAATTATAAAGAATAGGTAGGATTAAAATGAGAAGTTACTTATTCATGGCTGAGGATTTCAAGTATAAAATAGAGTCTCTGGCCATGGTAGGATTCCAGTGGTTTTGCCAAATGTGTTTTGTAGGGTTTTTTCTGTTTTTCTCCCCAATGAACAATATACATCCTTAGGAAACTCAGAAGCTTTACCTTTTTCTGTTTCTGATTACTGGGAATACCATGAGCAAAGGCTAGAACCTTCCTACTTGTAACTGGGTCCTTTCTCTTGGTGTGAAAGGACAAGGAATGGTGGTAATGTGGTAGCAGACCAATTGCCTGGACCAGGCACCCCTTTCCTTGCTCCATGCTTCAGGGCTGTTTCGGGGAAAGTTGAAGATGGGGAACAAGTTTTATTCCAGTCCCAAGCCTTCTACGTAAACAAGGTAAAATGTCACTAAGCACCAGTAAATACTAGGCTTTTGTTGCGGCTGGAGTAAAGCCTCATGAAAGATTTTCAGTAAATCTGTTGGGAAGTCTTTGCAAAAGACTTACTTTATATTATAAATGCACCAAATAGACTTGTAAACCACAGTAAGGAAAATAGATGTGTTGTGCAGTACAGTGGTGGTCTCTTGATGTGCGTTTGTTTCAAGCATATGAACAGAGCAATATACAAGTGCCAGGCAGGGGGTGGTTATTTGCGTTTTCCGTGTCGGTTGAAAATAAATGATGAGATTAAAACTTAATAATAGCAGAATGGCAGGTTGTGCCTTACTCGTGGTTTGGTTTTTTGGTTTTTTGTTGTTTTTTTTTTTTTTTAAATATATATAAATAAATAAATAATAGGCTTTGTTCTCTGCAGAGACTTGTATTGGAATCCATCTTCATTCATAATTCAAATGGGTTTTGAAGTTTTCCCTTGTGAGCAGTGTCTTGTATCAAAGGGGGTTTGCAAGTAATTTGGTATGATTCAACCAAGTTAATGGTCTCTGCTCCTGTGAGGCACAACAAAACTTTAGTAAGAATTTCTCCAGAGAGCCTGGATATTTTTCTAGTTCTGAGAAACTAAGTATTTTGATTGAGGCTGTTTAGGAAATGCTCCTGTCGGCTCAAGAATCAGAGAGGGAGGGAATGGCTAGAACTGCAAATTTATTGTTTCCATGTATGGAGCAAATTTTGGGAGCCCAGTGTTGCCTAAAGGCACATCTGGACTTCCCTTGGACTCATAGAACATTCTTTATGTTATGCCACTTATTTTTATTGTCTACAAAGTGACCATCTAAAGAAGGGATGCTACTTTCTCCTCTGATTCTGCCATTTTTAACCTGTGCCCTGATTCCACTTCCAGCTGCAACAGAGCTTTGTCCTAGTTCAGGCTTTGGCTGCCCCTTTCCTGCCCAGGACAACTTTTGGAAGAGGATTGAAGCCTTTGTGCTCTCCATCAACATGGCAGCCTATAGCTGGATGATGTCGCATCATCTGGGTGCAGAGCATCCTTGCTACCCAAAAGCCCATGTCACGGTTGTTGCCCAGGGCAGCACCAAGCCTAGTGCCAGGCATCCCTTTGCATTGTTGATTGCTAGGGTTGTTACAAAGGGCCCTTTCCATGCAGAAAATGGAAAAGAATTGAAGATTAATTTTCCCATAAGCCTATTTTCTCCTTTGACCTTCTGTGTGCTCAGTTTTACCACTGTTTGTGCACAAAAATAGTCATCTTCGTTGTTGTTATTCAGGGTTTTGTTTATCCAATAAATTACTCTGGTTTTTCTGTGGGTGTTAGTTATTAACTGTTGGAAGAACATTCCAAGAGGAGGCATGTCAATACTTGTATTTTGTACCAGAACTGTAAGGTGCTGCTGTAATGTACTAATACTGAAGTTTTGGTACGATCTCAGAAACTGAGAGCTGCTTTAGGAACTCTAAACTCAATAGAACAAAATTAGGAGGTAAATATGTTTCGGTCGTAAGTTCTCTTATAAAAGTTATCTTGCATCATGTTGACAGGAAGCTGCTACAAATTTTGCAATGTGTTGTCAAATGCCAGTGTAGGTTTATGAATGCTCTTGAAAACACTCTGTAGGGAGTTGGAGAACTACTGCAAATGAATTTTGAGTATGACTGCAAAGCATTATTTAGCTGATGTTTTGGGGGACGGGAGACCTCTTTTGGCAACTGGAGTAATCTCTTCTAGTCCTGCATGCATATAAATACATTTCATACATGCATATACATATTTATGTATTTAGTATTTTATGATTCTGCCTTGTGTAGTTCACCAGCTATTAACAGGTTGGATATAGGAGTATGTTTCTTTGGGAGAGATTGAGAGAACAATAACACATGAATGAGAACAAGATTTACTCAGTATTCCTTCTAATATGAAACTTGACTGATCGAAGACAGTTATTATAGGATTATAGTCTCATTTAAGTATGTAATATTGTAATGCTGAAGGATAATATTAAGCGATATAAGTATCTGGGAGAACCCATTACCTTGCACAACCGTTGAAGCCCACTGCCCTTTCTTGGCTGGCAGTCATTTTCCCTCGCACCGCTCTGCAAGCAGGGTGGCAGTCTGGTGGGCGAAGGTGGGACGGGTCAGGGACCTGGCTTGAGGCCGCTGGGCAGGCAGCTGATGCCAGTGTTGTCAATAAGCCCAGGAGGTCACCTGTTGGGTGTGGTGGACAAGCATGTGCAAAGCATTAAACTAATTCTTGCATACAAGACCTTTTTGACCAATTACTTAGTTATAGATACAGCAAGAGCAGCATAAGAAAAATCATTGTTCTGTTCATTCTATATGGTACAATTGGGATTATTCTGGCAGTGTAATAGTCTTAGATCTGTTTTCTCCCTTTCATAAATCTTTTACACGAAAGACGAGTACAAAGCCATTTTGAATATAGGTCTGAATTGTCTGAGAATTGGAAAGGACCTAATTTCCCTCACTAAGCTAAGTACAGCTGTGATGCTTGTGACCATCTTTGTGACTTTTGTTCTTCCTCAAGCAAATTACCAAGTTCAGAAAGAACCAAGATTCATACTTGCTTGCAAAAAAAATTGTTTTCTTAAAGCTCACAGAAGCTAATGGTAGTGTTTCTTCTCACAGCTTCCATAGACATCAGCTGCCCACAAGCAGAACAAAATTTTCCCATAGACTCTTAAACTGAGCTTTAAGCAGCCTTCTAGAATGATGATAATTACTGGCTTACTAACTATATTCCTGCAAGCACAGAGGACTGCCTGAGTACTATTTCTCAAAATCAAAGTAGCTCACTTTGTTTTGTTTTCCACGGGCAGTAAATCAGATCATCTGAGGCTACAGAAGACTTCTGTTGCTGGTCTTTGTCCTCTAATATTTGTACTGCACCTAAAAGACAGAAAAAGGTCTGGGTTTTTTGCTCTTTTATTCACCTGATCTGCGAGCAATTTTACTTTTGTCTTGTGTTTCTCTGCTCACTCAAGAACACCCAGAAGGTGAAAGCTTTTCTTTGCTCTGTTACCTCTCTTCATCTCCTTCTGTATTAGTTCCTTCAAAAATACAGATCACCACTATGGTTTTGTAGTTACTATGCACTAGTAAAAGTCCAGTAGAAGGCCTTTGTCTCCAAACAAGCATGCACATGACATGCCAAGGATCAAGTTAAAGATGAGATGGATCTTGCCAGTTGATAAATAAGGATTCTCAGACCTGGGAGACCTATCCTTAAAAGCCTGCAAACTTCTTCAGAAAATGCATGAGAGATGCAAACCTCTCCTGAGCACCTAAATAGGTCTACAGGAGCCTGTCTGCAGACCAACAAAGAGCCACAAGCTGTAAAGCTCGTTCCCAAGACAGTAGCTAATTAAAGTAGGTTTGGGAACTTCTGTTGTTAAGTTATTAATATCTATTTTACAGGATTTCACCCCATGGTCTGCATGCAGCTTCTTGGCAGCAGGGCCCATTTTCTACTCGTGCTCAGTTTATATATAGTGGGCAACTTGTGAGGATGGTGCAGGCTCAGGAAGCTGTGCATTAAAACTACATTATCCACTTCTGTGGTAGTGAATCTGCATGTATTGGAGAAACTGGAAGGTTAGTCAAGGTGGAATGTCAGCTGGAAGGAAAATCACAGGAAAACAAAACAAAAGAAAATAAAAATCTAATTCTCTTATTGTTCAACTGCTATTCCCTGTGATTATTTTACCTATTTACTATTTCTGGAAATAGCTGAGTGCAATACGTTGAGGAAATACTACTGCCATACATTCCAGTGAGAAAATTATTACATATTTCTGGACTACGTTGTCCTATTTTACTATCAAATTCTCTGCTCAGGCGAGTGTTTGTTTCTTGCCTTGCTGTTTTCCAAGTGAGCTTAACTTAATCTTTTTCCATGAAATAAGGCTGTTTCTGTGCTCTGGATGAACTATCTAATATCTTGCATGTTCTGAGATCACAGGGATATTATTAGGACACTAGAAAACTTTTGACCAGGCACCACTTGGCTGAGTGGATAGAAAATACTGCTTTTATTGCCTTAAAATCTGGTTTTTTTTAAATAGAATTTATTGTCTCAAGATAGTTACAACTTAAATGTTTTGTGAGAAAAGTTTTTGAGGCTAAATGTGGAAGCTAAGAACCGCTGTTATCCTTGCATCTGGAAACTAGTTTTGGATATTAATAAAATGTGTTGGCAAGCGTTTTAATATAAGCAATTATACTTTCCTAAAACGCCTTCATACAGTTTCAGATGGAATATTTACTTGTCATTGCCTATCTTAAAGTCATACATGGTATTGCAGTGCATTATTAAAATAATTTACATGTTTAACTCCAAAAGACAGCATTTTATAAATTAAAGGAGGAAGTGGTACTTGTAAAATTCTTTGGAAACATTTTCAAATGCAGATAAACATTGACAAAGACCCATGTTTATCATGCATCATTTATTTTATGATTAATATAATGGTGTTGAGTTCCCAAATTTTTGCCTCTTCACTAGCAAAATGAGTCCTCTCACTCCAAGAAAAAAAAGAATCAGAAATTCTGAAGAAATCGGTACTTGTAGGAAAAAAGCCTTGTGATGCTCTTGGTCTGGATTCTCAGCTTCATTGTGAAGTAAGAAGACAGTACAATTTCAAAGTAGAGCAGATTTACATTATTTAATAGAAGATCTCTACCAGCATCTAGAACCACAAAGTTTAAAAATATTTAAATAAACAAAACTAAGAGCACATGTTTTCTAAAAACACGCCCCCCCCCCCCAACCCCAACACCCCAATACCAAACAAAAAAACTCTGTGAATCCTTGTTCAGATGAAAAGGTAAATAGACATTGCTCGTGAGTACAGGCTGCGAGATGTGGAGCAAGTCTCTGCTTCCCAGAGTCCACAGTTGAGGAAAGAGGATTCCTTTTTGCATGCTGAACTTCTAGGAAGAGCTGAAGCAATGAACAAGAAGCCAAGAAAAACAATAACATAATCAGCTATTCATAACATAGGACCTAAGGAAAAGGAGACGATTAGAATGTTTCATCTTGAGAAGACTTGGGCCTGACAGTAGCTTCCATGCAGAACACTTCTGTGAAGAAGTAATCTACGTTTTATATCTGGAGATTATGGGAGATATTATTTTATTTTGTTCTGTAAGTGTGGAGTATAATACTATGACAGATAAAAGTAATAGCTTTAGATCCCAGGAGGACTTGCTTGAAACAATAGGAAAATCTGAAATAGAAAGGACAGTGTAGCACTAGAACAGATAAGAATGTGAACTCCTCAGTTATGTTTACTGTGAGGACAAAATAGCCACGATAACCTGTGTCATGTTTGAGGTGTGGACTGGGCAGTCTCTGGCTGTTGTCTGTAGTCTGGGGCTTGGGGAGTACTGCCTGGGCAGTGGCCTAGGGCAGCCCTGGTGGTTCTGCCTTACCCTGGGAACTGAACCACCCCCAAGACAGCTCAAGAGGTGATACTTTAATGACACCTGTCACCCTGTCCTAGATCGTGTTAATGTGTTAAATCTGTCTACCCATCTTGAAGATGTGTAGCAATTTTAGTGTAAATCTCAACAGAATCACCCTTTGGGGAATAATTGATATGCTGCTACATAAAACTATCTGGCATTTGAACACAAGCGCTTATCCAAGAGTATGTATCCACATTAATCAAGGATAAATAGTTAATTCTGTCTAATGTATGAAATCTTCAAGCTGAGAAATTCAAATCAGAAGGTTGACTGATTTATATTTTGTGCACTTTGTGCTGAAAACATACTTTTGATAGCGCTAATACTTTTGTCTAACAGCAGTCATGGTAAGCCTTAGGCATTTTCAAACCCAAAGCTATTTCATTTCTTTTGTGGAAGAAACGATTTGCATATTGGTGTAGGCAGAGGAAGGGTTGAGTGATCTTAGAGAAGATTCATTAAAATGTACACATTTCATCTAATGACTAAAACTTTTTTTTCCCCCTATTGGGAATTATAGTTTCAGAATGCTTAAAACTACTTTTATTCAATGTGGATAGGGATTGCCCACACCAGTGGCTTTAAATCTGCTGTTGAGACTTGGTGTAAAATTTACTAGACTATAGGGTAGGTTTTACTAAAATGTATGCAGGCTGATCTTGTTCGTCAGTAATATCTTTAAATGTGGGAGGTTTTTAAATTCTTTTTTGAGAGCGAGATTCTGATATATGGAGTAAATACAGTCATGTTATACTGTCTTAGATTGCAATTTAAAAAGCACCTGAGGATTCCTCTCACAAGGCTGTACTACTTAGATAACTGTACAGTATAAAGGATCAATTCATGACTTCTTGCAAAAACAACACTAGATATGGAAATCAAATTACTTTTCCATACCTCTGAAAGTCAAGGTTTAACTAAGACTGGATACTTTTAGAAAACTTCTCAAATCAGCTAATAATTAATTAGGATACCTCCTACTTTTTAAGCCTTGCTTCAATTAAAAGTATTGACCTTATCTTATTCTTTCTCTATTTTATTTATTTATTTTTAAAAGGGGAAGTAATTTTTTAAAACTTGGTTTTGCCAGATTTTTTCAGGCCCTTCAAATAGATCAAAACCAAGTCTGTGATTCCAAGGAAAGGAGTGTGGGTCTGAAGCTGCTAAGATTGGTATATTGCACAACTTTGAGCGAACAGTTTAGATCCGCTTTTAGATTGTGGTTTGGAACCAGGCTTGAAATAGCTCCAGTAATTCAACACATTACATTAGCACTTTCTCTGCAGATACCTATGACTTGTTCCCAGGTTCCTGGGGCTCTAGAGGCTGCTGGACCTCTTATCTTGCTAGCATGGTCCCAGGACCTCGGAAGGACCTGACAAATAGGCTTTTTACCAGCCCTCTGATGGCAAGATGCTCATTAGCTCCACCTTAGACCTAGTATGCCGGGGAGCAGTATTTGAAGCCTAAATATGACATAAGCTATGGTTTGAGGTGGTTTTGTTATTTAAAAAAAGTGAAGATCTAGGTTTTCTATGCTTATCTAGCATAAAGCTTTCTATGAAAGGGAAAATGTAGCAACCAATACCATCCTGTTTCCTTATGTTAACAATAATTCTAAAAGATACTTGCAATCTTCACATTCCAAGTGTTCTGTGACTGCAGGTTCTCATTTCTGCTCCTGTTTAAGTCAACAGCAAAGCTCCAGCCATCTTTAAAGTGACTGGGTTAGGATCCTTCAATTCTCGTAGAGTAGCATTGAAGGACTAGAGGCAGTTTGTATTCTCTATTTACAAACATATTAATATTCTGATTTATGGCCATAGCCTGGCTCAGCATCAGCCTTGAATTTGAACTCTGGAGTTTGTAATTCCTAATCATGTCCTCAGACCATTTGATCTAGACCTTGACATCTTCCTCTCCATAAAATGGTGAGAAAAGAAATTAGTTTTAACATGAAATTGATTTCCTGAAATGCCATGACACTGTTTCTCCTCATGATACTTTGCTAACAAGTTAACGATCCCATTTATTTCTTAATCAATACGCAGCAAGGGACCCCAGTGACCTCTCAGGCCTTAAAAACATCTATAATTTTAGCCTTGAGGATACCTTAGAAAATTGGAACATGCGGTCATTTTTATTCTCTTCTGCTGAAGAGCAGATACTTGCAGTTACAGAGGGGTTACCCGCTAATGGTATATTTGGAGGCTCAAAGATTGAACGATTCAGTGTATTTTTGCTGTGTCATATTTGGAGAACAGATGTTACTTAATGTCCTGAGTAGAAATTTGGTATTTCTGACTATTTATTAAAAAAAAAAAAGGCAGGGAAAGTGAATTTACTTGGAGCTAAGGGATTTCAATTGTGATTTATCTGTGCAATAAATGAATGCTGCTAGATGAAAGCAAACTGCAAAAGCTGAGATCTTCCTCCTTGTTTATTGTAATATAATTTGTAATTGGAATTTTTGTTTAATAGCAGCCTCATCCAAATGCAGTGGAAATAGTGCAGCCAGTATGAAGAAGTAATCTCCTGTTAAAAGTTAACTCACCACTACACAAAGCATTTAGTATGCATTTTATAACTAGTGTTAAAAGACCCTAGTTATTCTGTAGATCCTCACATGTGAGTCCTGGGAATTGGCTTTGGTTTAGCTTACTGCCTGTCATTAATACTTAAGCATTGTGACAGTATCCATAAAAGTTCTAAAGTTTCATCTTTTCTTGTTCTTGTCTGCTTGGTAAGTGCTCAGGACTGCAGACAGACACAGCCGTCTGCCACTCCCATATATATATATATATATATATATATATATATTCTAAAAGTGAATTAAAATGGATGCAGAATTCACTCTTTAGTCTCCATAAGAACAGTCACTCCAAAAACGTAACACTAATAGGCTTTTCTGTGTAGGGCCAATTTCAAAAGCACTTACTGTCATGAATAGTTCTTTCTTTCTTGGGCCCCCCCAGTAGCAGAGCACTTAAGGCTTATGGCTACCTTTAAGCAATGAATGGCTCTATTGACTTCATCCCCTAAGTGCTTTACTAGATCAAGGTTATTTCAGGGGACTTTTCTGATGAGAAAAGGTTTACAGAATCAGACACACAGGAGACAGACTGACATGAGTATGTTTCATCAGGATACAGTTAATATATCCAGTAACCAGATTCTTTTTATAACCTAATGAAGATACTAGGAAGAAAGCTTACAAAAGAACGAAGATGGCATAGAGGAAAAATAGAATAGTAGATGGGGGGAGGGGAGAAAGGGCAGAAAGACAAGGATAAGTAAACATAATTATGTAAATAAAAATTTTTTTGTAATTTTGAGTCTGGTATATTGATTATGTCTCAAATAAAATGTGAATATGGAAATAAAAAAGCACAGCTTCTATTTATAACTTGTGCAAAAAGATTTCGTATTGCAGGCATTAGCTGTCTCCAGCTTATGGATGTGTGGCTCCTGCCTGTATCAGATCTAGGTGGAGTAAAGAGGCTTTGTCTGCACAGATGCACAGTCTCCATGTCCTTTCCTGAAAGCTCAGATTTTGACAGTCCATTTTGCTGAATTTTTCCCGACTGCTACTGCTATTCAGGTGTATGTTTATGAAATATGCTACAAGATGTGATACGTCAGCTTGCTGTGGTAGCTGCAACAGGTTTCAGAAACAACCCTTTGAGAGCACCTTTCTCACCCTTTCTCAGTAATGTGGTGAGAGAGGAGCAAAATCTGTTCCAGCCTCCCCCAGTTAAATGCTTTGAAGGGGAGAAAGTCCTTTTGTAAAACTTGCTAATGCACACAGGTGGTCCTCTAATGCGTGGTATGCGTATTTTGTCTGTGCAAGACTATGTGGGAGTGTGGGACCTGATTTCCTGGTTCTAGGACCTTTGGAAGAAATGGATTGGCTTAGGGTGAGCTGAACCAAATAAAGCTCATTGCTGGGCAGCTGTCACCTGGTAGGGGCATCCTATGAGGAAAAAAGGACATGACATGGATAACAGATACCTTGTGTTAGGTTTGCATGGCAAGGTTTGGGGGGGGGGGGGGGGGGGGCAGGACACAGATGGCTACAGGGGTGGCTTCTGTGAGAAGCTGCTAGAAGCTTCCCATGTGTCTGACAGAGCCAAGGCCGGCCAGCTCCAAGATGGACCCATCGCTGGCCAAGGCCAAGCCAATCAGCGCCTCTGTGATAACATATTTAAGAAGGAAAAAAAAAAACCAGTTAGGGAGAGCTTTTGCAGCCAGAGAGAGGAGTGAGAAGATGTAAGAAACTCTGCAGACACCAAGGTCAGTGCAGATGGAGGGGCAGGAGGTGCTCCAGGTGCCGGAGCAGAGATCCCCCTGCAGCCCATGGTGAAGACCATGGTGAAGCAGGCTGTCCCCCTGCAGCCCATGGAGGAAGGATGAGGGGATGTAGAGATTCCATCTGTAGCCCGTGGAGGACCCCACGCCGGAGCAGGTGGGGGCACCTGAAGGAGGCTGTGACCCCACGCTGGAGCAAGCTCCTGGCAGGACCTGTGGATGTGTGGAGAGGGGAGCCCACGCCAGGGCAGGTTTGCTGGCAGGACTTGTGACCCCATGGGGGACCCACGCTGGAGCAGTTTGCTCATGAAGGTCTGCACCCTGTGGGAGAGATGCACGCTGGAGAAGTTCGTGAAGAACTGTCTCCCGTGAGAGGGACTCATGTTGGAGATGTTCGTGAAGGACTGTCTCCCATGGGAGGGACCCCATGCTGGAGCAGGGGAAGAATGAGAGGAGTCCTCCCCCAAGGAGGAAGGAGAAGCAGAAACAACATTTGATGAACTGACCACAACCCCCATTCCCCATCCCCCTGTGCCACTGGAGGGGGAGTAGGTTGAAACCAGGAGTGAAGTTGAGCCTGGGAAGATTATAAGAATAAAGGGATAGCCTTAAGAAGGAAACAATATATGGCTTTAAGAACTCAAGAGCCATCCTATACCAATTTATAGGACTACGAGAGGTCTTTTTGTTCTTAAAACAAGTCAGGCATGGTAACTCTCTAGTGATGCTTGGTAAGTACTGACTTTTGACTGTCTTTGTCCAAACATCCAAGTTTTGTTCAGAATCTCTTTATTACTTGCATTGTTTCTTTTAAGGCCAAAAGATTTTATGTAAGTTTGAGGACAGATGATTTAATGTATTAAACTATAAATTAATGAGCACATACAAGAAGAATAGGGAGGATCCATTTGTGAAAAATGGGCTGCAACATGCTGAAGAGGGTTGCCAAAAAAAAAGCTTTCTAGTTGCCATCTGTATGTTTCACATGATGATCCAGAGTCAGGGTACTCTTACTTGTTCTGATTTTAGCAGACATTTATGATATTTGTTTCAGATTCCAGCTTTTTTAGATTTGTAATGTTCTAAAGAGTGACCTGCTGTGCACCATGAGCTAATGGATTAGATGTCCTTACTCCTGCATTTGCCATTCTCTTTATTTCATAGTTACCTTTATAGTGCTAATAATAGAGCAAGTACTTGTAAGGAATTGGGATTTTTAAAAAATTCTGTGTTTCAAAGGTAATAGATAAATGCATACATCAAGAAATGAACTTTGACTTTTTCCCCCTTATATATTTTCTTATTAAATTAGAAGGAAGGAGGGAGAAAAACTAATTTCTTGCAGCTGTGTTTCCACTGGTCTGATAAACTCTATAATCCTAGACAAGTACTTGAGCACTACCATGCTATTAGGAGTTAAAGCATCAGCAGGAAAGCTAAAGTTATTGTTCCTGCCATCGTAATGCAATGCCACACTTCCAGTTGCTTCTCAGATGACCTTTCCAGATTCAGGACAGAAATAGAGGAGAATTTTTAAGGTATAGTGCCTGTTTTTGTGCTGAAAGGGGAGATGGTCTTCATAGAGTCCTTGATGATCCTGGTCTTGCCAGCAGAAAACCCAAGTGACGGGCAGGGAGAAATCCTCAGTGTGCCCGAGTGGGTCTGCGTGGTCTGGGTGTGAGGGCAAGCAGCCTGCAGGACACATGTGACTTGCACCCACCCCTCGGGTGGGCCGTGACCACCACAGGCATCCCAAGAGCAGTGTAAAGTGTGCCAAGAAGGTCATGTGCCATGCAGTTTGGAGACAGCTAACAAATACCATGTGTCATTTATAAAACATTTGAGATTGGATTGGTTCTTACCCACACCAGTTTCAAAGGTTTTATTAAGACTCTCAACCAGATATCTGCTATTATGTTGTGATGGACAGTATAGGACAGAGAACTTGTCTCCCATGCTGACTTATTTTGATACAATCGGTAAGACAGTGTTTATAAAAATTGATCATAATTCACAAACTGTACATAAAATGTTTGCATCACGAGTTATGTCAAACCACCACCATCGTTATAGTACAGGCAATTTTGTGTTGTCTACAAGCACACATTCTAGTCAGGTATTGATTTTAAACAACCGATCTATTATAACATTACAGCACTCAGAAATAGATTTTCTGCACGTACAGCATGGATTATTAAATTACTTAGATGAATTATTTGTCACTTTCATTTTTATTTGTATTTCCAGTTTATATTTGCACTTGTAGAATAGGATGTTTTACAAAACAAACTTTGCACTATCAGATAATATATTTTCTTTATCTTTTATCTTACCATTCTATTTCTATGTTCCAATTAAGTATCCGGATACCTAATGTCATTGATATTAATTTTTCATGATTGCTATAATAAATCTTGATTCATAAATGAAAATAAATATGCAAAGCATTTCAATCCGTATACCTCAGAAGACATAGAAATGTATTGAAAATCCTGTTGTGCTTTTTCACTATTCCACATGCTTCCAAATGTGAAGAACCTGATTGTTCCCTTTTGGGCTTTTTTTTTTTTTTTTCCCCCTCTACACTCAGGAGAGAAAATCTGCCTGTTTCTGCTTGAGGGATGTAGTTTAATTTAACATTTAATGGAACAGCAGGGTTTATGCTGCTTCTTGCAGACGGACAGTCGAGACATTCAGCTGTTTACTTCCAAGAATATCGAATTCCAGCACAAGGTAGCACTGTGCATGAGTGTTTCTGTGCTTTCACATTGCCATTTCCAACCCAGCCACTTTCCTATACGCTTACTCAGAAACAGGTCTGAGCCAAAGTCTAGAACATACAAGGTCTGTGGGGGGGAAAAAGTGGAAGAACTGGATTTGTTGAGCAAGAGAAAAAAATGAGTCATAGCAAGACCTGGTAGAGATCTTCACGTATGTAAAAGAAGCTGTGAATTAGATGGAAATAAACTCTTTTTTGTGTTAACTAGGCATAAGAGAAGTTATAATCATAAATAGCACTAAGGGAACTGTAATTTAGACACAGGAAGCTCTTTCTAACTGTAAGGATAATGAGACATTCTAGTATACTTCTTAACTACCCATAATAGTATAACTTTCAGAGCAAAGTGAGTAAGGATGGCAGGAATGACTGTGGTACTGTTGGTTCTCAGTTGTTGCAGGGAACGGGATGTCTTGAGCTCTCTTCCAGTGCTTTTTATGCTTTTTATATGGTTGTTTCTACATGGATTTGCTCCAGAACTTGGGGGCAGGGGGAGGAACCCAAATCTTAAATGCAACTGAAATTTCTTCCTCATACGCTTTTCCTATCTTTAGGTGCTAGGGCCCTACACTCTCTTTCACCCTCTTCAACACTCAGTGGAGTGCTCCTAAAAGGAAAGAGGAAAAAGAATAAAAGGAATTTGCTTTGCAGCTGTAGTACCTCCACCTGAGTTTTTTCTCTTATGTCTAGAAAATACCGTTCTGTAATGATAGTGAAATATGGAATGTTATGGGATGTAGTCTTTAGGTCTATCTACAACAGCATTCCATGCAGCTGTAACAGCAGTGTTTACTTCTACAACTATCAATATTCAGTAGACTCATTCCTACGATGAAACATACACTTATTTTTAAAAACAGGCTTCTAAGAATTAATCTGAAACAGCCAAAGTGAATTATAAAGACATTTAAAATCTAGAAAAGGTGAAAACTTGTGTTTGCTTTTTTTCTTCATTTCTATATCATTTACTGAAAAGATTTTTTTTTTTTTTAAATTTCTGGACACTGAATAATCCAAAGTAAAATAAAATATTTTTTCTGTGATATGGTGGAGTCCAAATATTTTCATTAAGCACTGGTGGATATGAAGGAAAGAGGAGATCATTTTGGACAGGAAGAGTGTTCTTTTTAATGTAAAAAAAAAGAATTTTTTTTTTTTTTAAAAAAAACCCCAACCAAACATAACCAAAAAAGCGCAGCTATTAGGCTGTCTGAGAAAAGGGCCTAGGGTGATTTTGTGTTGTACCAAAATAAAATATAAGAATCCTCAAACTCCTACTGATAGTGTACACTCATAGTGTCATTTTCCCTGTTTCTCTCTCCTTTTTAGCCTTAATCCTAGGATATGATACTGGAGACATATGACTGGTTTTTATGTTACTAATGAGCATGTACTGTGAATTATCACCATATAATTCTGCATGATTCTGAAGCTATCTTGACTAACTGGCAGTTAAAATAAAACACAGCAAAATAATAAAAAACATAACCTGAAATCAGTTGCCAGGGAATTAAATATGTTGTGTTCACCCCCACCTGTCTTTGGAAAGGAAGAAAGCAGCACGGATGTGAGCAAGTTCTTCTCCTTTTATATCTCATGGTTCGCGCGCTCTTTCAAGAATCAGAAGAGACAGGTTCACTGTCGCTCTCTGCTAGTGGCGTGGCTCTAACCTACTTCAGACTTTCGAGGTCTGAGGTGGACCTCCTTTGACTTCTCCTGCTGGGGAGCCCTTCCATCTTGACCAAAATACTTGCACAGCCTGCTAGACAGACAGGAGAGGGCATGAGTGATAGTCTAGCCTGAGGGGCAGGGCAGTAGCCCAACAGGCTTCCCTGGTGTTCCCAGCGTCTACTGCAGGTAACAGTCCGATCATGTACTAACCATCTGTTCCCAGACAAAAGTTTAAAAGTTCTTTTCGTGAGCCAGATAGAGCACTGTCTACTCCTGAATATATTCTGGCTAATAGTTGATGGGCCATCTTGGAGTGGCCGCGGATCTCCTTGGGAGACGATTGAACTTCAGCTTCCCACGTTCTTGGGGAGTGTTAATGTACTTAGTACAGAGCTATGGCATAAAAGTATGGCACAGTTGTTTCCTCCATCTCCTTGTCCCATTCTTTCCTACTAGTGTTTTTAATCTATTCTTGGAACAATGTTTTGTTTATTTCTCTGTGTGATATTTTTGTCTGGTGTTTGTCAATGGAGAGACAAAGACAAGAGCTCCAAATATACCAATAGACACTTTGCACATGTTCGGATCTTGCTTGCTTGTAGCGTCTGATTTGCTTAAGCACGTACATAGATGAATGTAAGTGAGGGTTATAGGTTTCTATGTGACAGACTATATATAATGATTTTAAAATGTATTTCACAGGTTTTTTTATACTTCTGTTAAATGGTTGTTCCCAGCAGGGAGCTGAGCCATAGAGATGGCCTTCCACCCAAGCCCTGTTCTAATGAATTTTACAGTTTCAAAAAGATTTCAAAGTACTCGCAACTCAGTCCCCTGGCATTTACCTAAATTGTTGCTAATTCATGTTCATTTCTCTGCCATTATGTCAGCCACTTACAGAATGAGCATATTTTATAATTTAAAAAAAAAATTAAAGATCACATTTTGTATTTTCTTAAATTGTTATGAAATCACTTCATTTTGCCATCATTATTTGAACTACTTACATTTGAAAAGTAGTGGAATGTATTATTTCCTTTGTTTTTAGGGTATAATCAAGATTTTGAATGATACTTTTGGGGAAGCCATCTTGCTTTCTTTTTTATCCTTTTGCCTGCTAAGTTATTTCACTTTAACAACGGGTGTTAAAATCCCTTCAGTGTGACATCTGAATGTAGAGCAAAGAATATATCCTTAGAGAAATGGCCTTTGAGCTCTCAAAAAGGGAAGAAGATGTACAGGAGAAGTTATTCCTTCTTCTGTCCTTGTACCCTGCACTTTGACAGTTTCGACCTTCATTATCACTGTTTAAAAGCATATGTTTGATCATGTGATAATTACTCATGTTATCTATCCCCTTCTAAAATCCTAGTGAATATAAAGCACCAAAACTTTACTATAAGAGCACACAGAGAAGCACAGATTTAATACTCTTCCATAGTTAACAGTTACAGGGAGTTCGTCTGCACTAGAGTTTCCTTAGCTTGTATTTCCATCTCCACTAGCCTCCTGCTGTAAAATCTGAAAATACAAACATTTACATCTCCAGTGCCCATGTTTTCCTCCTTGTAAAGCAGATGATAAAATTCCCTGCCATCAGGAAATGCCGTACATTGAGAGTCTTCAAAGTTACATGGTAAGAGGTGTTACGTTTGAAACCATAGTGGGTTTTCTTAAAAAAAAATCTTCTCTTATGTCAAACAATAAAGAGAGAAATGTGTAAAACTACAGCACACAAATTCATCACCTCATAGATATTTTAGAAGTGTTTTCCATTAACTCCCATCATCATCCTTTCTTGTTCACAGAACAGAGAGGCAGCTACAAGAATAAATCAGTTAGTGAAAATGTTAAAGTCGATTTGTCTGCATTCTTCCACTGCTCTAACATTTTTTCTTCTCCTTTTCTTTTTCATAAAATGAAGACAAGTTTAAAAAAAGAAAAAAAGCCATAAGGAAAAGGGTCAGGATAGTGCTTTCCTAGCAAATTTTAATCAAGTTTGAGTAGTAGCGAGGTACCCTCTGAGATGTCTTCTGCGTAGTTCAGGAATATTGCTATCTCCTGTAGCGTTCTCCTCCTGATAGGATGTAGTGTAGAGATAAAAGCAGAAACCTATCCGTGTACTGGCACACCTCTAGGTCCCTTCTCTAAGGAATACTGCCAGGTTGAAATAGAAGAGGAAGATGGAAGTTTGGTTGTCTATGTGGCCTAATTCTACTTTCAGTAATTTGTCGTCTTTTTATTTTAATTTCAATAGGCTTAAGGAGGCCACTACCTTGTCAGGGGAAGCCCTAACAGTATACCCCAAGTGCCTGGAAACCGCATAAAATCTTCCTACTCCTATCAGTGATCTTCTGTGATTTTTGGACAATCTAGTCATTGATCTTTTTGCTGTTTATGCTTAGTTTCTGACACTGCTGTGAATGGTGATGCAGAAAGACTGCTTTGAACACTATTACAGTGTTCAAATTTTACAATTTACTGTTACAAAGTAGACAACTGCAATTTTTCAAGGAAAAAAAAAAAAAAGCCTGAAGATCTGCAGGAGATGATTTGCTGACCTGTACAGTTCTGTGTCTCTGTGAAGCTCTTTTCCCAGGTACATCCAGCAGATGTTCTGAAACTTTATCAGTTACAAAGCACATGGTATGTCATTAAGGGCACAGGGGTTTTTTCCTCACACAGCTTCATCAAGGCTTGTAAACAGAACGTCCCCATCCAAAAGTATGTTTAGTTTTATGAAACTGTGACTTTTAGCAAGAGGTATTAAGGGTAATGGGGAAAAGCTAAAGAAATACACAGGCATTGTTAACTTTAATGCCATGGTTGTATGACAATATTCTGAGAAAATGCAATAAAATCTAAAAAAGCCGTGATAGATGACTACTCGTTTTATCAGCAGTTTTAACTGTCACTTGCAAACTGGCTTTGCAAGTTTTATTGAAAAGGGCACTTTATCTGGCTTCCTGAATTTGAGGTGTACTAGCAATACTAACTGTATTGTGCTGCTATGCTGATAATGATGGTGCTTTCTATCTAAAAATCACTATAAAAGGGAAATAAATTGTTTTGGATTTACAATAATATTTCCAAATTTAATTACAATTGTTATTGCAATTTTAAATTACAAATTTAATTGCAATTGTAAGTCAGAGGACAAAGGCTTCTTCCCTGTTTTCCCCTGTTAGAGGAGGGAGATATTATAGTGAGAGTATGGGGGATTTAGCTGACAGGGAGAACTGACCAGGAAAAAAATCATGAATACTGTGTGTCTGTGTTTTAAGAGCACAGGGAGCATGCTGTGGCAAGGGCTGTGGGACAGAGGCATCTGGCCAGGGAGCCATGCAGTCACCTGCAGTGGGAGAGCTGCTTGACCCTCCTGGTTTCGGTCCTTGCACGAGGGCTCCTCCAGCAATTGAAGTGCCTCCCCTTCATTCTGCCTAGAAATTTGGCAGCTGAAGTTTATTTTTAAATTGTTAACCTTCTACAAACACTGAGCATTAGCCAACCAGCAGTTTTCCAAGATTTCATTTAGCAGACACTCAGGAAAATGCTACTGCTTAATGTTTTTAAGTAGAAAATGTGCACTGTTTTTTGAGGGATTCCCTTAGGCATTCTCAGCACTGGCTCAGTGAAAACTGAGTGTCTTATAATAGCCCAAGTATAAACAGCAGCTTGTCAGAGCTTCTCAAATGTAATGTTACTTTATGCCAAATATATTCGTCAGTTCATGAGAGGAGTCTTATAGGAGATAATTAGTAAGTTGTCCTGAAATTGGATGGGTTTTGTCCAAAGTAAATAGTCTTTGGTATATCACAGGAAGGTCTATGCAGAAGAAGTGCTGGTCTGTACCAGATTACTTTAACCAAACAGCTCCCAGTCAGAGTAAAGAAGTTTGTTTGATTTTTGTGCGCTAGCTCGATGACGCGAAATGTAACCAGCAAGTATGGTATCCTGTGGATCCTGAATTTGCAGAAAAAAACACTCTGGTGTTTTCCGGTTTGAAGTCAATATCTTGTCAAATCTTAGACAGATCCATCAAGTTGAGCCTGAGGAGATAGAGATACTAATCTGTGAAAGAACCTGTGTTATATGGAAGATTCCCTTGACTTGGAGTAATACTTACTTCCTTCAGAAGATAATTCCCCATTCTCCTTTTTCTGTTTGTGGAAAAACCTAAAATCAGTTGATCTAATCTCTTGAAGACAAGAAAAAAAAAAAAGAGAATGTGAAAACTTAAAAATTCTAAAGTAACTGTGTGCCATTCATATGTTCCATTTTAATTCAGAATATACAGATAATGTGAGTATCTTTGGATGTTTCTTCAATTTCAATTACTAAAAATATCAGAGTTACATTTGTTGCTGTTGTTACCCAAATGCTGATAATTTAGATGCAGTTTTGTTTTCAAAAAAACATGGAAGAGTCTCTTTCCCCCATTCTACTTCAGCAGAGTCTACATTGTAGAAAGAGGTATATTCATTGAAATTCTCCATGTTAAATGGTGGAGTTGGTGTTGTGAATACCTGCATAACTGGTACAGAACACTGCGTCTTTAACACTGTTCTACAAATGCTAAAAGAGTTCCTACAGACAGCTGACGATTAATAAAGTATTTAATTTATTGCTTTTTACTGTTGATGTAAACATGTATTGATTAAAGTAGTAAATGCTACTGGATTGAATATCTTCAGAGATGGTCTCTTATTCTGGATGTGATACGAGGATTTTAGAAAAGTCAGTTGTCTGAAAACAAATGCAGTGATGTCCTTCACATTGAAACGTTCCCTTGGCCAATGGAGGAGACGCCATGTATTTTTTATTTATCACAGATCTATAATATCTGTTTATTTTCTTTATATTGTTCTGCTGTTGTCTATCATGTGGAATGGATTTGCTCTGGCATCATGTTATTGAGTATTAGGTTGAATATTAATTTCTTTGCTGTGACGTGTGAACGCAAATCGGTATTTTGGAACCACTTTTAAATACACTGAAACTCAAAGCAACTGTCCTGCATTCTCACAGATTTTAGCATAATATACAGTGTGGTCCATGAGCCCATTCAGCATTACAGTCCCATATGGTAATAATTCTGCTTTGGCCTGGGCTACTGTATTTCACATTCTGATTTCTGAGTGAATGCAAATGGCCATACAGGATGTAGCCAAATATGTTTCTTGGGCTGCATTCCAGTTTTTATCCTTCTACCAAGAGCGTGTTGCCAGGTTATTTAGTTTCTAGCACTGCTACTTGTGGGAGGTTTAAGGCAAAGGTAGCTTAATATGTTACCTGTAGTTAAGAAATGGTGGAAGTCAGTGATGTCAAGATTTTGGTACATACTGCAGCAAGTTTCAGAAGGCATAGATGTGATGTAATTCTTACCTGTGGTTAGAAAACCAGAAAGTGTAGTGTACCCAGTTAGGTGATCTGACTTGTCTGTGTTCTGGGAGCATTGTACATGGAGCAACTCCAACCCGATCCACAAATGTTATTTGAATGAAAATTTCCCAGGAATGCTTTGTGCCAAATGGGGACAGAAGTATTTCAAAGCGAGAAAGTACAACTGGTGCTGACAGGGAACATCTTGACACATCAGGAGCTGTGCATTAAACGCTTGAGTGTTAGCAGCTACGCAGGAAACCTTTATGGTCGCTGTAGGTTAAATCTGACAGAAGAGTGTAGCTCCTGTCAGGGATAGTTTTATATGTTTCCAGCCCCAAGCAAGCAGGCAGGAATGTGCATGTTGTAGCTGTATCAATTTCACTTCTGTGCACAGCACAGAAAATTCATCTTGAGAATGAAGAATAGATAAAAAAAGACCTTAAGTCAAACTTCTTTTAAAAAATAGGATTTCTTGGAGTCGTCGTCTTCTTGTCTTTCGTATAAATGGATGATGCCTTGAAAAGAGCTTGGTAAATAATGAGAAGCTGATTCATCTGGGGATAATTTTAGCCACAGTCCTAATTCAGACTTTCTGTCAAAAACTTGCAAAGAGCAGCTCTGCAGAAAGGTGCTAGAAAGCTCCTCCTAGCTTGAATTCATTATCTGCAAAAGTACTGGGTACCTCACATCTTGAAAGCCTCATATATTTTATTTCTAAAGAGTGTCTCAATTTTTTCAGACAGCAGCTGTTACTGTGAACATCTGCAACTTGATGTGAAGCTGTGGTAAATATAAATCACTACAATATTGTCTACAGGCAAGCAACTGTGGTACTGGAAAGTTAATGACAAACAAACTAAATGCATTCTAATCATCAGTAGTATTAATTTTCATTTCCTTAGGAGTTTTTTCAAAGCCTCTTGAATTACACTCTGCTTGAAAATGTAATGGCTTGAAGTGGGGTGGGGGAACAGAACACCACCACCCCCCCACACACTAAAACAAAGAAAGTTTGCAAATATGAATACAGGATTCAGTTCTTCTTATACAATTAGATTTTCAAGTAATGAATGGAGATATTGCCTGCATTAATCTTTAGGTTTTGGAAGGCATCTTAGTTTGGGAACGTAAAAGTTGTCTGTATAGAAAATCGTAGTGCCTTGCTAGAGTTTCCAGGCAGCGGGAGATTCAGCCAGTTTTTCCTCTCGTCTTTGGTATCAGCTGGTGCCATATGCCTGAATCATTCAAAATGATGTAATCGGCTAACATTTATAATGTGAAATCTTAACAGTCATGAAGGGGTATATAGTTCCTGCTACTTTGTCTGTCAAAAGATGAAGAGATTGTGGTGGAGCTAGGGGGGAGTAAAGTAATAAGTCCTTCACTTTTGCATCCTTCAAACTGAGAGACTGCCATGGAGTGCCTGAGCAAGCACTGAAATGAAACAACTGCGCTCCATAAGTGTCCTTGTGCATAATGTATACCTTATCCTGTGTATCACAGAAATTTTGTCACTCTTACGTCACAAAATATTTATGAAAATTAAAAATATTTACTACTTATAGAATAGTATACCAATAGGTATTTTGCAGGGTCATTCAACTTTAACTAGAGTTGATGGTCTAAATGTCACCATGTTTTGTGGATTTTTTTTTTCCAGCAAGCAAACCTGTTAGTGTCTCAGCAGTTTAATACCTGTTAATTTTTTTTTTATTTTTTTTTTTTCAGAAGCCACCTGATAATAATCACAACAGGTGACTTTACATTCTCAGCTTTTTGGAAAATTGTGAATCTTTAAACATTTATGTTTAAGTTTGGAAAAATGTTCAGTTTGGAATAATAGGTGATGCAAAGTTGAGTAACGTGTATATGATATGCCATTTTCATCTTTTCTGGTGCTGTTCTGTTTCATCTAGCTTTCTCACAAATCTTCACTGGAACTGAATGTGATAAAAGTAACAGCTTCTGTCTCAGCAGTAAAACTGCAAATTTGTGTCATAGTTACACCTCAGCTTCTTGTTGCAGAGGAAGAAGCAATCATTTCAGTGCACTTGGACTGAATAAGGTAGATGTCCTTTGAAGAACTACAGACCTTTCCTTTGTTTGTATTAGGAGGATCAGGAAGATGCTCTTGAATGCAAATGTCATGAGACCCACTTACTGCTGCCCTTCAACTTGGTGACAAACATACTTCTTGTTTCTGGTGGAAACCAGGGATTATAGAAGTTGGGTGTAGTGTGTGACAGTCCAGCGAAGGTAACTCAGGTACTGCTGAGTGCACTAACTGGGATACTGAAAGTAGGATGAGGTAAGCCAGACTGAAATGTCTGCTAACCAGAGCTAGGTCAAGAAGTACTGCCTCACACCTCATTTCTCTGCACAGTACAGTGCACAGATTCTCCAAGGCACCTCTTACTTTTACCTTCTCTTCTCTCAATCCCAAACTTAATGGACTCATGCTCTAACCTGGCTATAAAGTCTGCAGTAGTTTCACTGTCTCTCCAAAATGAAACTTTCTCTGTAACAGATAAACAGCCCCTGCTCTGTTCATACCCATGCACAATATTTTCCAATGCTCTTGCATGTCTGCACAGAAACAAACATAAGTAACTTTTCATTTCAGTTACCTCAACTACCCAGTGCTCTGAGATAGACGATAGCAGGCCAAGAATTTCACCTGTTCATTTGTGGACATAGTCAGGAATAATACTGAAATCTCAAACCAGCATTCAGAACAGTGAAGATATTTGCAAATTATTTTCTCTTCATTGTTTTAACTTTCACAGGTTGAGGTTTTTTTGATATAGCCTTTTTAAGGTAATATAAAGAGAGATTATATCAGTCATTTTGATCAGTTTGTCATTAAAGTATCCACTTTAGGCATGGTGTCTATGGCAACTCTGCACAGGCTACTGCCAGACTCTGCCTTAGACTCATTGTCACCAGGCGTTATAGAAGTGATGAGCTCAGTCAAAATGTGTTATACAAATGGTTATCTCAATTTTCTGGTTCAGTAAATAACATTTCTCTGGAGATTTTGTGGTGATGGTTTACTGTAATACAATGTAAAATGTAATGGTGTGGAGAATATTGGTGAGCAGCTAAAGGCCAAACTCATGGAGCTGTTAGAGCTAATTCGGGAGTAGTATTCTGAGGTTGTAGTAACACTCTTATATGCATCCAGTGCTAAATATAAATGCCATTATTCAGTCTGAAATAGGGACATGGAGCAATACCATGCAAGGTATGAAGTGCTGCGTATCCCAGGTAGTCATAAACAGTTTCTTCTCATTGTCCCATCAGATAATATTTCAAAGGTTTTGAGTCTTTTCTGTAGCACTCTTGGTGACTTTCATGAACATTGAGACTGATAAAGCTTCAGTATTTTGGGATGAAATAGAAAGACGTTTGCAAGATGGAAGACCGTTTTGTGACAGACCCTAGTTTTTTGAGGATTTCTGGTGCTGGACAGCATGGAAAAACATAACTAGAAGAACTTACTTGCCACAAATGACTAAACTACATATTAGAAGGTAATAAGCATATAGATATGAAATTAAAACCAACCAACCAAAAAACCCACACACAATGCATAGTGTTTGCCTCACACAAGAGGAGTGTGAATGGCAAAACAGTGAAACAGTAATGCAATGAGTCTTGGATATGTCACTGTTTCTCTGAGAGCTCGTTACAAATGACTGTGTTTTGAGGGGCATTTCACCCTGGCTGAGCAAAAAGTAAGGTTCTTCTTAAGCCACTTGGACATCAGAAGCACTTACCTGTGTTCTTAACACTTGAAGTGTTGCTTTTGGTGACATTATCCCCAGACAATCCATGAGTAATTCTACAAGTTATCATGAAGCTTTCTCATTGTTTTCCGTTAATCCCAAGGCATTCTCTATCCATTTCTAACTAGTGTTTTCCCTCCGTTTTCTCTCTCCTTTTTTATTCCCCTCCTGGTTCCCTAGGGAGATTAGGTTCATGGTAGTTAAATGATTCATAGAAGTAGCTAAGAATGAAAGGTAGCAGGTCTGGGAGCCTAACACAGCAGGCTAAACCACTGGGTTGCTTTCAGCTTTCATCTTGCCATGCCATGGCTATCTGCCAGTTTAGCGCTTACAGCTTAGGTGTTCCCATGTTACTATCAGATGGCAAGAGAGTGACTCTGAATGGTAAAATGGAGACAAGCCCATGTTTTTATTGAATGGCTAACAATATGAATTATTAAGGAACAAGCAAACAAGAATGCCTCCAGTAAAGCTACTTTTACCAAAATGGAAGTGATTTTTAGTTTTAATAACAGAAAGCCATTTTGAAGTGTTGATACTGACTTGAGCTTACAGTTCAGAGACAAACAATTGAAAGTAATTTTGCATAGCACGATGATGTTGTTTTGTTTGGCTGGGAAATCCAGTGAATTCATTTATATTCATCAAAAGAAGCTTTTTGCAATGCAGTCTGTTATCATGAGACTCAAAGTCCAAATTACATATAATCCTTTTACAATGTCTTCATAAATATGAAAAAGAAAAAGGCATACTATTCTCTTTGTTTCTTTTTATCTCTGAAGATGACAGTTCCAGTAACAGGAGGAATTAGATTGTGTGCTGAATGGAAGGAATGATGAAGAAGGTTAGATAAAGTATCGTAAGACCTAAATGGGTGTCCCCAAAATTGAATAACCCATTAAAAAAATTTTTTTTTTAGATGTAATGATTATCTTCCTCTATCTCCCACCTTCTTCAAATACTCTTGAGCAAGGACTCCAAATCCCTCATTCCCCCTGTATTCCTTCCTCATGGTAGGAACCATATACTACTCTAATAAGGCTAGAGGATTTGGGGTTCAGGGATGCTTATCTAAATGGGGAACTGTATCAGGTCTTTGAAAACTAAATTAACTTGATGAGGAAGAACAAAGGGTAAGAGGAAGTTTAAAAAGAAGATATAGATTAGAAAACAAAACAAAACAACATTCAGACTGATATCTGTCTCTCAAGTGATGTCAAGATGACCTTCAAAGTCTTTCCATGAGCTTGAAGGTCTCAAAATGGTGTAAGCACAGAATGTATTAATTCTCTGTTGCAATTTCAAAATACATGCTTCTACCAGCTTTTACTTTTGAATAGGGACAGTCTGCCTGCATAGTACTGTTGGGGTTTATTGCAATATCTGATGTTTGAAGAGGATAATAATAATAATTTATAAATTCAGCTTAGTGTATGCTCATCACTGGCTTATTCCAGGCATTTTATGGCTCCAGAAGGTGTAATGTGCAAGTCTTTCCACGTAATAATGCTGTGAGGGTTTCTGGCACACAGAAAAGAAAGAGTGGTAGGTACCATACTTTCTCTGTTTTGTATTTAAAAGAGATGAATTTGAGTAGATGCATACACAGTATATATAACCATTTACATTTGTTTTACCTTTACTAAATAAGCTGTTTTCTCTAATAAAACATTTCCTTATATGCATGAATACATGAGTTGATTTATAAAAGCAATCTAACATGTACCCTGGCAATATTTACTAAAAACTGTGGATTTGTATGTGTGTTGGGAGTAATTAATGAGATCAGGAAGAGTTCTTCAAATGGTTTCAGGAAAGAATAAAAGTTTCAGCAAACGACCCCAAACAAGCAGGTCCCATGGGTTTCTGAAGCATAGGCAGAATTCATTCATCAGAATAAAAAATAATTGCCCCTTACCTTCCCAAAATGGTAAATGATCTTGGGAATCGTAATTAGAGCATGACTTGGGGAAGTTAGGGAAGCTGTGAAGTTATGTGCAACATCTGATTTAGGCAGAGCAGAGTCTTTTCTTCTGCTTTCCAGACCTCTGACCATCAAATCTATTACTCTGAAGTGAGTTTGTTTTTAGGGGAAAATGTTTGCTTTTTCAGTGGAAGTTATTTTAACTTTTTTTTTTTCCCAAGATAAATAAGAGCAGTATTTCCTCAGAAATTTTGATAGGAAAAGATTGCTTCACACCTAGTGTAATGCAGTGGAGGTTTAAAAGAGTTTTAATGCTGTGAGACATTTAAGCATTAGTTAAAACATGGAGAGTTGTCATGCATTGCTTGCTCACACAAGCTTGCATTTGGTAACATCAGCTGAGCACAGAAAGAAGTGCGTAGAAGAAAGCTACAAGATTCTAGACAAAGATAATAGACTACCTGGACTACCTAGATGTAATGGTCTACTTGTACTTGTGCATTTGACACTGTCCTGCACGATATCCTTATCTCTAAATTGGAGAGACATGGATTTGACGGATGGACCACTCAGTGGATAAGGAATTGACTGGATGGCTGCACTCAGTGTTGCGGTCAGCTGTTCCATGTCCAAATAGAGACCAGTGATGAGTGACGTGCCTCAGGGGTCGGTATTGGGACCGGTGCTGTTTAACATCTTCGTCAGCAACATGGACAGCGGGATTGAGTGCACCCTCAGCAAGTTTGCTGATGACACCAAGCTTTTGCCAACGACACCAAGCTGTGTGGTGCGGTTGACATGCTGGGGGGAAGGGATGCCATCCAGAGGGACCTCGACAGGCTTGAGAGGTGGGCCCGTGCAAACTGCATGAAGATCAACAAGGCCAAGTGCAAAGTCCTGCGCATGGGTCAGGGCAATCCCAAGCACAACTACTGGCTGTATGGAGAATGGATTGAAAGCAGCCCTGAGGAGAAGGACTTGGGGGTGCTGGTGGATGAGAAGCTCAACGTGAGCCAGCAGTGTGCGCTTGCAGCCCAGAAAGCCAACCGCGTCCTGGGCTGCATCGAAAGAAGCATGACCAGCAGGTCGAGGGAGGTGATTCTGCCCCTCTGCCTGTTGAAGCGAGTCCAGAGGAGGGCCACAAAGATGATCAGAGAGCTGGAGCACCTCTCCTATGGAGAAAGACTGAGACAGTTGGGCTTGTTCAACCTGGAGAAGAGAAGGCTCTGGGGAGACCTTATTGCGACCTTCCAGTACTTGAAGGGGGCACAAAGAGAGACTTTTTACCACGGCTTGTAGTTACAGGTCAAGGGGCAATGGTTTTTAACTGGAAGAGGAAATTTAAATTGGATATAAGGAACAAATTTTTCACAATTAGGGTGGTGAGAACCTGGAACAGTTTGCCCGGAGAAGTTGTGGATACCCCATCATTGGAAGTGTTCAAGGCCAGGTTGGATGGGGCTTTGAGCAACCTGGTCTAGTGAAAGATGTCCCTGCCTATAGCAGGAGAGTTGGAACTAGAAGATCTTTAAGGTCCCTTCCAACCAAAACATTCTATAATTGTACTAATCTATGATTTTCATTAAACAATGATGCTGCATGGAAGTATTTCTATAGATTATATTATTTGTTTTAGGTGGATTGCAGATAAGTCTTTAAGAATAATGATAGGAGGCTTGGACTCTTCCCTAGGAAGAGGGACAGTGACTTCTTTTGGTCTTGGAACAACTAAGCAGATTGTTTTGAGACTAAGAAATGGAAATAGGACTAATGCTCAAACCTCCATGGAAGTACTTCTTTGGAATAAATTTTACCATTCTCTTCTAAATATTAGACGAGATCACATCTTTGCCTTGCCTTCACTTTTCCATTATCTTTTTCACTGTACAGAACTGTATGAGCTCAGAAAGACTCTTCTCAATTGCCAGCTTCCTCCCCTAAACGTGTGCTACAGTGCCAGGTTTAATCTAGTTCTGCATGTTTGAAGAAGCTGCTAAAGATAATGAATCTTCTCTCACATCAATGTAAGCAGGAATAAATATGTTGAAATCAATGAAGCATGAAAGTGGTAAGAGAGCAAAAGCAGATCTAAGAATGGAAAACCGGTCATGTCTGCCCAGAATCTTTTAGCTAGTCTTTGACGAAAATTACTCTGTTTAGAAGTATTACTAGTAGTACCTACCTTCAGCAGAAAGGATGGGGCAGGTGGAACTGAGCAAAGGCTTTGTTCCGTACTTTATTATATCAGGAGTATTGTGACACAAGGCCATTTTGGCTTGTGTTCTATGTCTTCAGCTGGAAGATGGCAAGCAATGGTATTTATAAGATCATTGTTTATATGCACCTACTTGCAAGTACGGATGAAGGACTAATTCTCAGAAACTCTGGCAAAATCATTCAATCTTCTGTTCTGTTGGTAAAGTACTACTGAGACAAACTTTATAAATGAGCTTTAAGGTTCTTAAGGAGCCTTAAATATGGGCAGCGAGAAAGATAAAATTAATTTAAAGTTAGCAAGAATAAGATAAAAGCAAAGAACTGGAATTAGTAGAAAGAAAGATGGAGGGAGTAGGTTAAAAAAGAAAATATGTAAAGGTGGGAATCAAAATTATATAAAACAGAGTCAGCTGATGGCGGAAATCAGAGTAATACACTTATCAGTTAACAGAGTACACTGGTTTCCTCTAGCAAAGTCCCAGACTGGTGTATAGGCTGCAAACAGAGGGGGTTTTGTTGCTTGTTTGCTTTACGTTTTCTTTTCTTACCCTAAGACCTCGTTCTTCAGGTAGCCCCTTGACATGTATAGGACTATTTGTGGAAGTTTGATTTTACTGAGCATGAGTAAAACTGGCAGATTCTGACCCTTTGTAAGATTTTAAAGTATGTTCTATGTTATACATTACTTGTAGCTAATACTGGGGAAAGTCTTTCATGAGTGAGCCTCAATGAATCAAAGTTATACTGGTTTACACTATTTTAAGATTAAAGCAGGGACAGTCTTTTAAATACATTTTTCAGGGAAGAATAAAAGTTTCAGCAGAAAGCCCCAACCAAGCACGTCCCATGGGATTTCTGAAGCATAGGCAGAATTAATTCATCAGAATAAAAAGTAGTTGCCTGCTAGATCACAATATATACTAGCCTAGAACACATGATGTTGCAAACACAGCAATAAAGTTGCACAAAAATAGGATAACTTTGGGACTTGGAACATAAGATAATGCTATAGAAACACACTTCTCATTTGTTTCATTGATGGTCCTACGTAGTATAAAGATTGTTGATTTTTAATCATAGAAGTCTAGGAAACTAGGATAGGAACATTGGTTTGCATTTTGCTATTTGCCTAATCACCATTCCAAGTTTAATTTGGAAAAAAAAAAAAAATGCATTAAGCCCCAGTGTATTCTGTTGCTTGTGCCAGCTACTCCAAAGCACAGGTAACATGAAAGAAGCTATACCAGTGGCTTCAGTAGCATCTGTAAACATTCTGCTGTTGCCAGTGACTAAGGATTTGTTTACCACTAGCTTATCCCTGAAAGTAGTTTCTGTGAATTGAGGAAACAAATTTATCTTGTTCAATTTTCTTGAAGGCAGAAAATATAATAGGAGAACTGTGTATGAAGGGAGGTTATAGATCAATAACCCCTAAGAGATGCCTGAAAAAAAAGGGAAGGGTCAGAAGTGATTGGACACCACAAGGATCATAAAAGTTAACAACAGATGATTTGGCATCAAGTTTTCCAGTGAACTCCTTAGGCAGAATCTCAAATCACATGGAGTGAGACCGAAGAATTTTCTCCCATTTTTTCTCTACCCACCTCCCATCTTCATCGTTATTGCTGGTGAACAGAAACGCCTTGATTCTGTAGCATAAAAATACATGTCAGGAATTGTTCTTAATGTGGAAGGGAATCACGGGGCCTTACTCTCATTTTACAGCATGTGTTCAGGCTCACTCCGTTCTGGTACACTTTTCAGCCACTTCTGTGCACGTACCTGAAGGCTGACCCTGCCTATTGCCATATGCTTGGGTGGAATGAGGACGAATAGTGGAAGTAGTTCAACTGCCTATGGAACACATCTTTATTATTCCTGCTTCTTTTTGACTGCCCTCCAGAAATCAGACCTCCAAGCAGTATCTCAGGGAATGAACAGATTGCTGAATTTTGATGTACGCTTGCAAGCATTTGGCAAGATCTATCCCATCCAAAAGAGGATTGCATTGTGTAAATATCAGCCCTGCACAACCACAGCTCAGTCTCCAAAGGGTAGGCTTGCTTTTTGTGACCTGATAGACTCAGATGAATAATTTCTAGATAATTTTAAATGGTTCTAAGGTGTAGCTATTGATAAGTTAATGAGTAAAAGCAGTACACACTTTGAAGCAGCACTGAGATTTACTGAGAGTACATTATTTTTTAATCCATTCCTACTACTATGTGAATGGAAACAGACATTTGTCCTTTGCAGGTATACTTTGTGCCTCCTGATGCCCTCATTTTAAGTGAAAAGAATAATTTCTAATTAAAGCATGCTTATGCAACACCTCCCAAGCAGCTTCTAATTAAGAAAAACATATGTACATCAGTATGAAGTAGAAGTTTCTCATTCATGTGTTAGAGTCACAGTCCTATAACTACACATGATTACTGATAGTTGGCAAATGGGCTGTGTAATGCCTGAAGAAGTTTAGTGATTTGCTTACTTTCTGAAAAAAAACCCAAACAAAACAACAAAAAAACCCCAAATCCCCAAATGACCCTTAACTTTATCTATGCCCATAAGAAATTCAAGAATTTGAGCTTCCAGGCGAAATTTGTATAGCTCTTTCTTTTGCAGTAGATGCTTTAGATTCTGCATTGTGTGTTTTTCAACAAACTCTGCACACTCCCAATTTCATCATCATTTTGCTCAGCACAGGAAGAAAATGTACAGCTGAACTAGAGAAGCTTTTAAAAACACAAGCGCTTCAGTGATCTAATAAGAAACTAGGATCTGTAAAACATACAGTGACTAAAAGGCATCCTGTGAATCAATGTATCATAATCAGATTATTTTTCCACTAAGTACTAAGCAGAAGCCTTTCAACAACTACATTAGGCCCACGATGAGATCTCTATACAAAGGAATATCCAGCTGCTGGCCTCTGTAATAGCAGTACATAATAAAAGAATCTGACCCATCAGATTGTTACTGTAGAACTTTTTTTTTTAAATGTGCGCATTCACTTTCATCTGCTTGTTGCTGTTGTTATTTCTTTTTCATTTTTGGAAATGTTTTAAATGTTTTTGGAAAGCTGAGGTAAATCTTAGCAATTAGGAAATACACATAAAGGATGTCACCTTTTGATATTTCTTCACAGTTCATTTAGGTGAAATAAAAAACACCAAAGATTTTTCAACGCAAAAAAGATACAACTGTTAGTATCTCCTTCTGTCTAATGTTTGTGTGAACTAGTTCAATCCCATTGTTTCCTCCTGCTGAATGTGAAGTATTGCAAAACGCAGAATGATAATGTGCAACACGTGTGCAAGTATAAAGTCAATGCAAGATTTTGGTGTGTTTATTAAAAAACGGGCTTGCCATCACTAGTCAGCCCTGGATAGAATTTTGAAAAAGAAAACAGTATGCAGAGCTTTCTGTTACAGTAGAAATGAACTTTTTCTCTGCTGCAGATTTCTGTTGCAGATAAGCTTGAATGTAGCACAGAATAAAAAAAAAATTATACATGTTTAGTAGGAATCTAAAAATTGTAAAACATTTGCCTTCTCTTTCACAGTAACTTTTTGTGGTTTCTAATTATACTCTGTAGGCTATTTGTCAACAGTATGATCTATTGTCTTCAAAACAAGTCTGAAAATGTCTGGCTTATTTCAAAGCAGGTTATTCTCTGTTTTCTTTTCCATACACAAAGAATCGACCTTTGGGGCTTGAAAATTTTCTTGTTGTTGTTAGAAAAAGGAAGAATGAAGAATTACAATGAGAAATATCTTCTCCTCTGCCTCTTGGATGTTGTCCATCTTTATTGCTCCCCATCCTATCCAACAGAGAAGCATAAAGTCTTCCTTAACTTACAGGTGATACACAGTGAAAATCAAATAATTAAATATCTTCCTTACTGAGCTGGAGAGGCAGCAGAAAAATTTTAACCAGAAGTATCTACTGAGAGAATATGATACTGAAAGTATTTTCAGTAAAATAGAAACTTTTTTACAAATACAGAAAATACACATGTATTTTCCCAGTTTCTCTAAACATGGAACAAATTTTTCCAAGCATGGTTCACATAGCTTTGGAACGAGCATTCAAAACAAATTTTACTGTGTAGCTGCGTCTGTATACAAGCCAGTCAGCCATATGGATGCAATAGCAGGCCCGGTGTCTCAGAGATCATATTAAATGATCACAATTTTTTTCTTGGTCTAATTTTAGGGCTAACATGTAATTTCATCACTTATCGACTTTGTTGTGTATTAAGTGTCTAACATCTAAGCCATTCTTCATACTGTTCCTTAACCAGTAACAGACTAATTAAAGTGATAGAATTTCACTTTAAAATAAAATATTGCATTATTTAAACTGGGTGGAAACAAAGTGGAATGAATTATATGCTATGTGCATTGGAAAAAGGTTTCCACTCTTTCTGTTATCTCTATGCCTTTTGGTAATGGAGCACAAGTGTATCTCATGTTTAACTCTTCTATCCACTTGAAGTCCCCTAAAAAAAAATTCATTATTTTCCGGATGTCCTGAATACTTTCAGAACACTTACCTAAGCAATCAGACAGACTTGATTCTTCTTCATTTTGGGCAACACAGGAAGAAAATCTACAGCTCCATCAGAATAGCTTATGAAAACACAAGGGCGTCATTGATTTAGTAAGAAAGTAGAATCTGTAAAACATACCTTGGATAGTTTTATAAGTCAATATATCCGGTGAATCGGTGTATCATAAACAGATTATTTCTTTTCCTAAGTACTAAACAGCAACCTGTACTAAACTGTTTCTAAGCAGCCTTTCAACAGCTACACCAAGTCCACAATGAAAAGTCTCTGTGTAAACAAATACCAGCTGCTGGCTGCTTCATTAACAACATTAGGAGAGCCTGATCCACTATTGCATTTGAGTGCAATTGGAGCTGAAAATTTTTGATTATGTTTAGGCAGTGCTACAATATGTCAAAAGATATGTCCTGTACCAGGTTAGCCTCACTTTAAATGTATTCTTAAATGCTTTATGAATTTTAATTTCCATTTGGTAACTTATTATATCTCCTTTCCTCCCCAAGTTTTTTGAGTGCTTCTGCGGAACTAAATTAATTTTCCACTTACTGAGGTTTCCCCTCATTTTCACTTATTGTGAGATGTCAGGATAAACAAGATCCCTTATAAATATAATTCCTCTTCCTTTAAGATCAGAAGATGATTTTATTTAAGTGAGCTGCAGGGCTTCCAGTTGCTCAGGCTAAGTGGCTTTCTGAAAAAAAAGACACAAGAAAAGGCAGGGAACAGTGCGTTGTCCTTGGCAATAACTTGGTACTTGAATGTTTTTTTCTGCTTTGAAGTTATGGATCCATCTATCTCTGTGAATCAAACCAGCTCTGTAGACCACTGGAGAGGACTTTCAAAGCCTTTGTGCATGATTTTCTTCTCTTGTATGCAGCAAAGGGGCTATATGTGGTGGGGTTTTGGGGTAGAAGATTTTGATCTTTCTGCTTCTCTCTCATCCTGGAGAGTCCAAGAGCCTGCACTTCTCAGGTCAATACAATCATTTTAAAGCAAAAGCCAGTGTTGCAACCTTTCCAATGGATTAATATTACAGAATGGACAAAGAGTAGCCTAGTTAAGTCTATAGGAATAAAATAACATCACTTTCTGTAGAAAAAGCATAACATTAACTTCACAGGTAAACACTACTTGAAAACGAAGAAACAGCAGAATAGTCTAAAAATGCTCATTCTTCGTTCTGTATGGATTACTTAGCTATATTATTCATATTTTATTTTCTACATCCTTTTCCCAGACTGTGTAGATATCTGTATCTTGCTCATAGTGATCAGCAAGAGTTTGGCTATGTTTTGAATCTGCTGCTCAGCTACAGGCAATCTGTTGTTGCTTACAGATGTGTTGACAGCTACATCTTGGCTTACCTGTCATGACAGTAAAATGTCTAGAAGTGTTTTTCTCCTGGCCACGTGGAGATTTTTCTTCCGTGCTTGTATCTGAGTCATGCAACTTTATAAGTCTTAACATCAGGCCAGATTCAGGTTTCCATGACATTATTATTGCAGTTGAACTACTGTGATGAAAGCAAGTGGATGTTAGCATGTGACTGATTATTCAAACAGGTAATTGTGTGATAACTTTAAAACAGCTCAGCAGTAACTCTGTGAGTTGAAAGTTCAAGTATTTTTTTCTAACTTTGGAAGGCTGTCTTGGAAATTCTCATTACCAGATATAAGTACAAATAACTCACCTCCTCCACAGATCCATCTCCAGATAAGGCAGTGAAATATGATATGTGACAGCAAGGACCACGACTGAAAGCTAAAAGTACACTCTGGGCATTTAAATGGGTCTCAGTAGTGATTGTTCATGTGGAACACCAGTCAGGCTCCAGTCTTCATCACAGCTGGGTGTCTCTTCCAGCTAGATCCTCATAACAAGAAGTTAGTTACTATCAAATGACCAGTAATGGAGAGCTAAAGCAGCCCATAAAAGGTAATTCCGATACATTTTGATGTCCCGAAAACCCACCAAATGTGGATAAAATCAGCATTTCCAGGGAATTCACATTTTCATCCTCAGTTCCTTGGAATGAAAGCACACATAGTGAGTGTAAATACTTGGGTTAAAAAATAGCTGTTAGTGGAGAGAGAAGTGTTATCTTTGGGTTTTAATTAATCCTTATCTCACTTAAAAGATAATTAGAGAGTAATTGTGTTCTTGTAAAGGATCCATTGTCGGATTTCTGAAGTAACATGTAGCTTTCAGAGGAATTCTGTGAGTCCTAAGAAATCCTTTGATTTATATTGTGTGCTTGTTTGTGGGTGAGGGTGGAATCATGGCTGCTTTGAAGGTGTATTTTGAATCCAAGAAAGAATTTCTAAATTAAATACACTTTATCAAATAAACTAACATGGTTTGAGAAAACAGATAAGCTTTCGGGCCCATACACCTTATGTCTTTTCTCCATTTCCTATATTTTTTAACAAACTGAAAGTTTTGCTTATTTAACTGAACAGTGTAGTGAATAAAGTGAATGGAAAAGTTTCTGCTTTGAGGGATGAATAGATTGCTCTTTATTCTTCTTGCCAAGGAGTTAATTACTACATTGGTACGGTTGGTCTTTAAGAGTTCTACTCTCTCAAAAGCAGTCTGCTGCAGAATAAGATCTTTTTTTTTCATCTGAGAGAACAATAAGTTCTGTGGAAAAGACAAAGGTAGCAAGAAAATGGCTGTTTCTGAAATGTCCTGGACTTTATCGCTTTCTACATAAGCTGGTAGATGCATTTGTTTCAGCTGGCCCTTAAAGAAAAGTAAATTAAAGCTTCATAATGTACAGGAGTGAAAATGCCATGATCCTGCAACTTGAGAGCAGTTATTCAGCAACATGAGTGTTCCAAAATTGTAGTTTTGATTAAGATATTATGTACTAGTGTTGGCTGAACTACAGCTCTGACTAGTTCCTGATAGATATTCAGCATCCTAAACTCTTATTCACTTCATGACAGCCTGCAGTTCAACAAAGTGCCATAGAGTCTGGGCTGTCCTGTAGAGTACTGAAATACAGATTAGATGACAGTCATTAATGCTTGAATTTGAAAATCATTTTATATTTGTTAATGTTGCACTGAGTGTTCCCAGTCTTTGCGCTGTATATCCCAGCTTAGTTATTTCCAACAGGGATATGTAGAGGTTTTTATGTTTCTCCAGAGCAGCATGAATTCCAGAGCTGAATTTCTCCTGAGTATTGATTTCCATCTCTTCTATCTTTTTTGCATGTTTAAGGAAATTTTGGGGGATTTTTTTTTTTTTAAATTCATTCAATGCCTTTCACTTCCTACAAAATCGTTTAAAAAAAAGGTAAGTTGTGATAGGTACAGGCTTCTGTAATGAATCAGCTCTGTAAGGTAATGACCAGTGGTTGTGCAGAAGACTGACACCTAGAATAAGATTGCAGGCAGAATATCATCCGCAAATCAGGGTATTAATATTCTCAAGAATAGATGACATACGTTAATAAGTCTTGCCTTACTTATCTATTGACCGTTCTTAGCAAAGTTTCCGAGATTTCAGGGACTCAGGAGCAGACTGGTTCTTTCTCAGCCACTGGAAGCCACTGAAACATCTTTAAGATTGGGCACTAAACATGGTAGAATATTGGGGAACAATATACACGTTTGTCATACTCTGACTTCCCTTCAATACAGAATGACTTTGTGGCAGCTGGTTTTGCCTTTGGAAATAAAATACAGGGACAGCATGATTCATTTTCTGTAGGAAGTATAACATTTCTCTGTACGCATACAGTAACAGTATCCTGTATTCTCCAAAAGGCAGTTATAATGACCATGGGTCAAATCTTCCTTCTATTATTCAAAGGTTTTGTTCAGTTTCACTCAGGATTGCTTATACTTATATCCTCATCTCTTGAGACTTGAGCAGATGCTGTTTTCTGTATTTTTTCATCTCTTGTACAGAAAATCTAAATTATAAAGGCTTATCACTTCTTCTGTTTTTCTTTTAGTCTAATCAAGATTTTATGCTTCCTGCTTTCCACTTTACAGCTTTGACTGTCATGCTGAAAACCACATGCGTTATTCCAGTGCACAAAATTCAATTTTCTCCCGTCTTGTACTGCTTCGATGACTCCAGTCTTAATTCTGCTTAAAAAAAATAAAAATTCTTTTGAAGCATTACATGAGCTCATACATTCCTTTGTCACTTGATGTGACAGCTGAATAGAGGAACACATACCCATAGGCACTCTACTTTATTCCAACCTGTTCATGTATAGAGTGATTTAGTGCCATTAAATTGGTATAAAGCCATGTTTGATGCAGGTCTTATTAGTAAGCAGTAATTATTTCATTTCTAGCCACCCACACTTATTTGCCTTTAGGAAGAATATTTAAATCTCAAATGAGTATAAAAAAAAAATCCAATAGAAAGGTTTCAAATAACAATAATGTTTTTGTTGAAAGAGGGAATATTGCCATTTCAGTGAAAAATATTTGAATAACATGGAGAAGAACTTGAAGAGTATTTTAACAGAATTAGCTATTTATACTTTTAATGTAAAAACTGGATTAAATATAAAAAGTTATACTCTAAATTAGTGTAGAAGGCAAAAATGTTAACTTCAGCTGTAAATTCTTAAAACATTATCAAAACTGGACATTCTTCTTGAGATCCAGAATGGATTTTTTAAAAAAATCCTTTTAAAAAATTGCTTTTTGTTGTGATTGAACTGTTAAATTTCTCATAGAAAAGAAATTCATATTTTTAAACAGTTATAATTACAGCTAGATAATTCAGACCAACGTAGACCTCTGTCAAATTAAAAGTTATCTAAAATACCATTTACATTGTCTTTTAAACAATCTAATGGAATTTTCACAGACAGTATCTATGCATGCTATTTTGAAAAAAGTGATGAAATACTTGCCTAGTATAACACTCATAGCAATGCTTCTTCCAATAGTGCTTTGAAAGTGAAACGGATCACTTTTTCCTGTCTCAGGGCCTTACCTGATGTTACTGTCCTCCTGTCTTGAAATATTAAATGCATCATTGGTCTGTTTTTCTTTTCTATTTAGCATTTAAAATGGTTTGGGGTTTGGGTTTTTTTTCATACTTTGGCAAATGTAATGTAATTGATATTTATTTCATTAAGGACTGCAATGGAACACAAAGAATTGTGGTTGACTTCTGGAAGCATACATTTCTTGGGAAAATTATAAGGTGATGCAACCTTGCCATAACTTGCCTGTTCCACAATAAAATAAAGCAGTTTCCTTGCTGAGTGACTTGCATAAGCTCTGTTATTATTTTTTAGCCGGTATGAATCTTGAAGTTTAGCAACTGTTAAGACAAGGGCTGAAACATGTTTGTTCTGTTAATGAAGTCTCAAAATCCCGGTATAGAAAAAAGCTTTCCTTAAAGTGCTGATAAATCTCTTCACACAGTTCATTGCCTGCAAGAAGAGGAATATGTCTTAGGTGTATAGATAAACCCAAAAGATGTAGTCTGTAACAAAACCAAGCTAAAATGATGATGTCATTGCATAATGTAAGTATTGTATTCAGTTTGGATTTTGTAACTCAGTAAGGGGGAGATCCTTCCCTCTCCCCTCTGCCCAACAAATAGCTTTGTAACTCAAAGATAAAATTTACGTCACTAACACAGTTATTTTAATATGGATGCTTTTTAAATATTTCTACTGTGCTTGCATGTTAGCAAGCAATAGTACTGTGTGCCCTCTGCCATTTTTCTGCATTAAATTCAGGCCACTTGTATCAGACCCACAACATTATATGTATGTGTTCGTGTCAGTACTTCTGTAGGTTTATTAGAATACTAGCAGTGTTTTCACGTAACTTCATTCTTAATTTGTATTGGCATGTATTTAGTATGACAGTAACATTAACTAAAATATTAATCCAGTTTTATACTCCAGCCCTTTTGGTCATCTAGCTTCAACTGTTCTTCAAAGCAAGAAGAAAGACTAAATGGATTAAAGCACAGGGGATATCAAATGAATGTTTCATCCATCCTATTCATAAAGCTCATTGCGCAGTCTTATGAGCCTGACTTTTGCCATTTTAGAACTACAGTCTTTTTAACTTGGTAGATGGTACAATATGTGTAAAATAATGTAAAACATTATAAGGTATAAGATCAAGCTGACAAGAAAAAGAAAAATTTCAAAGAATTCCTTCATTTACACATAAAGTAAATCATTCTTCCTCAATTTATCTTCCCTTTGAAGTTTTTTTCAGCTATCCTTGTGAAAATGCCATATATCCAGAACACCTTTGGTTTACATACAGGGAGCAGTTCTTCAACTTTCTGTTCTTTCTCTTTATTCTTTCTGTTGGTCCAGTACAGTCTTACCACTTTCAGAGCTCCGTCCAATTCCAATGGCTATGCAAACATGAGCTCCCCTGTCAGCTAGACAGTTTTAACATTCACATTTCACAAACAGAAAAACAGAATGCAGGGGTGGTGTTTAGTACAGCTAAACTAAATGTTTCTGGGACTGTTCTCTAAGCACTGAGGCCCAGCTGGCGTTGAAGACCCACTTGTCCATCACACCATACTCTGTTATCTGCTGAAGTACACCAGTGACACACAAGCTACCTATTGGAATGGCCTCTGGCCTGTCTCAGCTCCAAAGCATGGCTGTTGTTTGAAAGACGATGAGCTGCCCTCATCCAAAGCCATGCCAGCAACAATTCTAACAATAAAGCGCATTTGTATATTTTAACATCATATAATGATCAAGTTCCAAAGCCTCAGAAGATTTTTTAGGATTGCTTAATTTACTAATGCAGGCAAAACCAGAGGGGTTTTGACTCTAGAAAAGGTTTGACTCTAGAAAAGTAAGAGAAGGGTAGAATTAGAATTTGTGTTCTTGGTTCCTAGTCCTGTACTTATTCCTCCAAAGAATACTACCTTTTTCATTCGTGATTAATAGAACATGTGGTTGATTAGCAGTTCAGGGACATGTATCTTAAGACACCACACGTGTGGAAGTGTAGTGTCCTTAGGCACTTTTCCTCAAATAATTTTTGCATCCTCTTTTCTGGAATTTCTTATGTAAGTTGAATAGAGTGTACTATTTCAAACACCCCCTCCTACCTACACACCTATTAACATGATTAATAAGAGGAGTTTGAATATCGCATGTTGTATAATTCTTCATAAAACTGTGTTAGAAGTACTTTGAGTATAGTTCTGTTTGCATTTACTGGGGAAAAGAGTACCATGATCAGGTATAATTTTTTTTTTTTTTTTTACATCTTCACCATCTGGAGTTGAAAAAAAAAATAGTTGATCTCAGATTACAGATATTGAATAAATGTTCCAGCTAAATGATTCTCAGCCCAGGTGAGTGCTAGCATTTCATCAGCGCCTATGTAAAGCTTTCCTTTGGCTCAGTCTCTTGTAATCTATGCATGGGTCATTTTTGCTATTTTGAACAACCATAGAAGTTTGAAAGAGAGAAGAAAATCTCTTTTAAGTGGGCTGTGAGTTGTTAAGCGCACACGCTAAAAGTCTGTTGTGTGTTGCAAAGAGACTTAAAAGGATCGGTTACAGAGCATGTCTACGAGGCCTCTAAACAGTTCTGCTTCTGTGAAGGATTTTCCCACAGTGGGGGAGGTGACCACTCATCGTCCCGCAAGATGATGTTTGCACTGCATTGTCTGAGCAGGGCTGCCTGCAGAATGATGAGAAGGAAAAGCAATTGGGACAGAGGTGTTGGAGCTGCTGCAGGGACTGCCCCTGAACATGTCTCCAGGTAGGCAGGTTAGGCAGTTCTGAGTGTTATTTAAGAACTGCGCTTACTGGGGAGAAAAGAAAAAAGCCACCAACAGAAATGCTTCCTGCAATTGCCTTAAAATATTCACCTGGCAATGTGAATGGTGTATGGCATTTTTGTCAGTTTGAACAGCTGCTCCCCTCAGCTTATTTTGCTTTTATTGGATCATCTGTAACAAACACTGTACTCAGGAGAGACCACTGGTACCTTGGCACTCTTCATTTACAAAAGTAATCCATGTCTCCTGTCACATTCAACTTTGCTAGAATGTGGCAGGAGTATACAAAAGTTGCCCAGACTTCAAGAGAAAACAACTTCTGCTGAACACTACTTGGGTGGAAATATAAAATATTTATGCTCTTGAAATAAGCAATTCTATCATTTAGTCACTTTATATATAAACCTTACTGTGTAAGCATTCCTCTACAGGCTCCTTTCTCTGATAAATACATTTATTTGGTACACAATTGCCAAGAGTAAAAAGAGTTGCATATGCTATTTTTGATAGCATGGATGATGAGCATAGCATTTATGAAGAAAGAATTATTGTGGAGTTAAAACTCATGTGTGTATATAAAAACTTAACTTCTTCCCTGAGAATTTTGGAAAAACGTCCAATCTTAGAGAAGTCCAACCTTAGACAGAGATCTCATGGGGTTTTTTGAGCTGGGCAAGTTAGGAAGAGCTTTTTAGCTAAGCTGCTGATACTTAAAATAAAAAAGCAAAACAAATTGTAAAGGGCAGGTTTGAAAGTTTGTAGTTAAAAGCAATAAATCACAATTCAGCACAAGCTATATTACTTTGCTGTCAGGATGGGTGTCTGCTGGGCACCCCAGGCAGACAGCAAACACAAACTAATGTGCAAGCATTTTGTGCCGGCTCTCCCATTTTTGAGATGAAGCTGCAATACTAGAGGGTCTTCATGCTACTGCTGCTACACGCTGGCCTGACCAAACCCGTATGCTGTTTGATCTCATCAACCTTGCCTTCCACGTGCAAACCTGTGGGACACGCTTGCACATCAGAATACATGTTATTGATAATGGTGTAAAGCTTGTTACTCTGTACTCACACACGGGCTGTCTGAGGCTCTCACCTGCAATGGCCATATGATTTCCTATACATTGTTTTACAAAGAGAGTAATACTAGATCTGACTTTCAGAAATCTCTGATTTTCAGAGTTTCTCATGGATACAAAGAATAAAAGGAAGTTGCTTTATAACTGTGGAAATAAGTTGTTCATATAATTACTAAATTGCATCTTCCTCTATTTTAGCATGAATAAATGACATTTAAAGGACTAACAGAGTCCATATAAACTCTGTCCCAGTTCAGGAATGCTTATGCCTTGAACCCTTCTCAACTTTACTAGGGCATGTAGCTTTGGGAAAAAGTTTGTGTAGATTGCTTTTAAGATTTAAATACACATTTACAAATAGTATTTTTCTATGGACTGCAAAATGTTGCTACTAGTTGAAAAGATTGAAGCATTTGCACATGCATTCCTTATCAGTAGTCACAACTAGCCATCTGATAGTAGTGTGTTAAGTCTTTATAACTTATTTCTGTACTGTGACCTTGCTGCATTCACACACGCAACTTTATAGCTACAACATGGAACAGAGAAATACAATGGCTATCTTGCCTATCTACTTAATGCACAGTAGAATTTTAATGGTGTTTATTGTGTCTGAATACCTCGCCCGTGCTTGGCTCACCCGTATTTCTTTTAATCCTTAAATGGTTTTCCAGCTTTCTGCGTCTTATACCTCTGCAAGGCAAGTGTCATACTCTGCTGTATAAGGCTCTCATTCAACATTTTGCACTCAATTTCTTCAAATCTAGTGCTACTAAATCTGGTAAAAGACAGTAGTGAACCAGCTTCACAATCTCTGACACTTCAAGCCACTAGGTCGATTCTGTGTGAAAATACCTTTCTTTTAACAATATCCCTCAATAATATTTCTTTCTTTCTTCTGCTGGCATAGTGTGTTCTATCCCCAAATATCTCAGATTCAGCTTATCATAGTTTTCAATGCTCCAAAACATTAAAACTACCTATCATTCAGTATCTGGTGATCCATCAGGAGTTGACATTTTTATTTTTCACGGTAAAAGCTTTTTTGTGTGGTTTTAAAGGTCTTGCCAAATGTATTAATTAACTAATTTTCTTCTACATTCTCTATAATTAGGCTTGCCCTTACTAAAGAAATTCAGTTTTACAGCCCAATAGGACTAAGAGTAGTCTCAAACATAATTTAAAAATTTGTTTGGATTTTTCCATAAAAGGTACACTTGCGAAGACTTCAGAAATTTGAAGCATTAATAACAATTTAATGCAAATAAGTAACATACCATGTATCAAGTTGCACAAGACACCTGGAACCATTTGCACCCATGTCACCAGGTCCTGAATGAGCACGTGCATAGTACATATGTGTTTTTAAAAGCAGGTGGTAAAGGGCAAAACTGGGGAGAAGTTTCCTTTTCAAGGAGATTTGTTCAACTAAGAGAAAGGAAGAATAGGAATGGTTTGTAGCAACTTAATTTTACAGCTTCTTTTGATGATTCATGCACCAGGGACAGTTGTTGATCAGTAGATGCTAGGTGAAGCCAACCATCCCTTGTTCCAGTGGCAGATGAGTGAGAAATGCTGGCATTAATATGGCAGGAAAAGAAATGGGAACTGAGTGAACTTAGAGATATGGCTGGGCTGTTCATGAGCAATTTGTATTTCTTCTGCCTTTGAGAGAATGATCAACTGTTGCCTCTGATCCTCCTTAAATTTTTTTAAACAAACCTATAAGATGTACTGATATAAAAAATAATTCCCTGATTGTTTTCATGATCTATAGTTGCACTTTGATAAAAATAAATAAATTTAAAAAATGCATTTCATGCCTGTAATTATTAATTTCCTGTAACCTTAAGTAATTATTTCAAAGTGTTATGGTGTGCTATGAAAACAGAATGCAATGGAGTCTTTATATTTATTCAATAAGATTTGAAGGAGGCCCACCATAAGGAAATGGGCTTTCATTTTCTTAATTCCTTTTCGGTGCAGTTGAATTTTTATACCATTTAAATTGTGGGGTTTTTTCAATAATTAAAGAAGAATAAAATTACCTGACTCAAAGCTGCCTTTGTTGCTTGATGCATGCATGTATGTTTTTGTATTGTGTATAAAACAAGGCTCCCACTCTCAGATTTCCCCAGCTCAATCACGGTGGGCAATAGACCATGTACGCTTGTGTATCTTCTGCTTGGCTTACTGCTTGATGCTTGTGATCAAATGCAGCATTTCATTTCCAGTCTCACAGATGACAGAATAAAATCCAGAATACATTTCTGCAGATGTCAGAAAGGTCAGGTAAAGAAGGATAGATACAGGATTGCTCATATTTTAGTTTCCTGAAAAATCAGAAATAATTATGTACAAAACCAAATTACTTCTTTTATCCTATCTGTGTAGTATTTGATTTTTTTAATTAATAATTTATTTTAAAAAGTTCTCTTTATTCTGTCTTGTTCTTTTATTTAATTAGCAGGGTTTGGGTTTTTTTAAATAAATCTGCTGCTAGGTCTGTTTATGGATTTCTAGAAATTATGGGAATCCTTCAGAGGTTGATCAGATAGTTAAAGTGCTCAGGTTTCCACCCAGCAACACACTTCAGGATTTTATGAGAAGAAAGTAATGTTATATTTTTGTTTAAATTATTCAGCTTAGCTGTAAAGGCATAACTAAATTAATTTAGCAAATATATAGAGGGTAAACAGCTTTTCTAGTCTTCTGATATACTATGTTTAAAAAAAATGTTTCCTAGTTTCTAAAATCTTCATGTGAATACTGTACATATGATTTTACAATATTGGAATGATTCCCAAAGTGCTGGTTCTGAACACTGAGTTAAAATTTGATTTATTTTTATTTAGTTTTGCTTTTTTCAGTTGGTTGGATTTTGGTGGGAAAACAAGACAATTCTAGCTTTTGCCTATATTTTTTCTTAAAATCACACTACTAAAAAATCTTATTGATTAGCATGGTAATGTTGCTGTTAATGCCTTAAATTCTTCACTTTGATCTGTTCAAATTACTTAAAGTAAGAAATCAATGTGATTTTTCCCTCCTGTTTACAGCAACTTTAGATTACTAACGATTTCCACAGCTATTTTGTTGTCAGAGTTACAATTGGATTATTGCAGAGTGGAAATGACTGAATCCCAAATGCTCTTTCACTGCATCTTCTTGGCGGGCAGGACCTTCATTCTAGTTCTTGGATGTCAGAAATAAGAGTATTTTTGGATTTGTAATACATATTTTGATACATGGAAAGATGTTGCAGTTGTAATTTTCAAAAAGTAAATATTTTTATATAATCAGTAAAAGTTTATCAATCTTGTAATTTGATAGTGTCGGGAAAGGACTAGGACAAGAGCACAGGAGACAGTAGCTGGATTGAAATAGTGGCAAATTAATTGAAAATGAATTAAATTGAAATAATGGAAATCACATTCAGGAACAATAGCAAACCTAATAACATAAAGTTTTTATTTTAAAAACAAAACAAAAAGGAAATAATATATAAGTAAAAGTCATTGACCTTTCAGTGCTACGTGGTGTAAAATTTATCTTAAATTGGTAGATTTTATTTTTAAAGAGGCAGAGATATTATTAGTCCTTTTCTTTTTCTAGTTCTGTGCAACACCTGTACTTCACTTGAACATCTGTTCCCCTGGGGTGCAATTACCCCTGATTTTCTTGTTTTTAAGTTGGAGAGCAATCAGACTCACTTAATTTTGCATGCTGATGTGTTGACCAGAGTCAACACTTTAGATCTCATGAGCCAGGCATGAAAAAGTGCCTCAGCAAGGTTATTGTATTGAGTGAGGGTGCCTGACCAGTCTCTTACTCAGAACTGGAATTTAAAACTAGGTAGAAACACTCTGCTGCTACCTGGAGATGATTAATAGAAACTGAACAACTTCAATTTCTGTGAGCTGTGGGGGGGAATAATGATAAAACATACAAATCTGGCACGTTTGAAATATCTTAAGACTACCTAGATGGAAGTAATTTAATTTAAATGACTTTTTAACTTTTCTTACGTACAATTCTTAGGAAAAAATGAAAGAAATCTTGTTCAGTGTTAACTTTTTATGTGGGCTGGTGGTATTTTGCTTGTTTTGTGTTAAAGCAAGGGCATGGTTTTCTAAATATCTGTGGCAGCAGAAGTGTTTCCTAAGCTTAGGAAGCCATCATTCAGCACAAGAAAATAGGAATTTATTTTTAAAAAAAAAATCACATAGAATATCTATAGTTTGACTGTTTCTCAAAAATAAAGAAAAATATGCCCCAGACATTCCAGCTTTTTTTTTTTTTCCTTTAGGGTATGTTCTCTCATCTTGTTTATATAGATATCACTTCTGGTTTTCTTCTTATGGGAAAGAGAGAAGAACAAAGCAAACAGTGGTCACCTTAGTTTGTGTGGTAGCTTCAGACCTTCTCATGACTAGGGCATAAGAATCGATATAAATTCTCAGTGTTTGAGCAGTTCTGCTAGTTTAGGTAGATTCAGGTATCATCTTGGCTCCCTAAGCCTGCTCAGTTGCTGTGTTCAAGCAAGTGAATTCTTTGGTAACTATTGTCTTTGGAAATGCTTCTGGGCTCTGAGAAGGTTCACAGAATACCCAGGGCTCCAAGTGTGTGCCTGCACCACACACAGACTGAGCACTGAGGAAATTTCCTTCTGTAAATTGAGAATTTGTGATCATGAATTCCCAAGAACTTTCTCTTTTCTTCTGTGTCATATGTCAATCTGCTGGAATTTTGGGGATGGCAAATACTAATTCAAAAATGATTTATTTTTTTTCTGCAATAACATATAGAGAAGCAAGCTACATTCTTCCCCATAGCCTTAGTAGGTAAAAATCAGATGTACTAGGATTTTTTTGTTCAGCTACTCAGTCACAGACTTCTGACTACATGTTATTTGTAAGGATCAGTCAGGAACAGGAGTGACTTCCACCAAGTTATGTCTTCTTAAGCTCACTGCCTCCTAATTTTGTGAAGTTTTGAATTTTCAAAGGGAAAACCTAAGGGAGCAGTTTTCAGATAAACTTTAAAATGACTGAAATATTAATTCAGTGTCTGTAGTTAGGTTAATCTGGGAGAAAAAATAATTTCAGTGAAAGATTTTAAATAATCAGATGTAATGCAAAGGCAAATGTCTCTCTTGGGTTTCATCAGATACCAGTGCAGGGCCTGTCTGGGGTTCTGCCTACACTCAGACTGCCAGCATGTACTATTGTAGAGTTTTGCAAACGTGAACGATGAGACTGAATGAAGACTCTCCGTGTGAGTCAGAAGCTGCTTTTGCAATCAGCCTAGGCACACTTCACAGCAGCAGAGCCGGTTTTTAACGTGTCTGGAGGAAGCAAGACTTCCAAAGAACACTGTGTTACAATGCTTTGATAGGTACTGATCATATTGAGGCCATTAGAGATTATTTCTCATCTGACTGTCTTCCTTTGTTATTTCATTTAAGATCAATTATTGTACGTTTCTCAGCACAATTACTATGTGAAAGCTTTTAGTTTAAAGCAAAAAGGATCTTGATCATGAGCTCTTCCCAGCAGGGTCAGTGTCATCTTTGGTCTCTCTAAACCACTTAACCCAACAGTGCTCAAGGGATGCACTGCCTGGGCTTGAAACAAGAGTTGATTGTCCTCACCCTGATTGCAGCTTTTTTGGCTCTGCTGAAGTGAAAAAATGTTGCTTCCTAATGCTGGATCTGTGTACTCAAAGAATGAGGAATTTTACAGTCAGTTCAGCTGTGTGCTCTCACATACTCTCTCCATCTATTTTGGTGGTGAGCGGTTTAGAGAAAGAAAATCCATGTTAATACACAGCTAACACAGGGACACTGACATGCCTGAGGGACGGGATGCCATCCAGAGGGACCTGGACAAGTTCGAGAAGTGGGCCCATGTGAACCTCATGAGGTTCAACAAGGCCAAGTGCAAGGCCCTGCACATGGGTCAGGGCAGCCCCCTGTATCAATACAGGCTGAGGGATGAAGGGATTGAGAGCATCCCTGGCAAGAAGGACTTGAGGGTACTGGTGGATGAAAAGCTGGATGTGACCTGGCAATGTGGGCTCAAAGCCCAGAAAGCCAACCATATCCTGGGCTGCATCACAACAAGTGTGACCAGCAGGTCGAGGGAGGTGATTCTGCCTCTCTACTCTGCTCTGATGAGACCCCACCTGGAGTACTGCATCCAGCTCTGGGGTCCTCAGTACAGGAAAGGCATGGAGCTGTTAGTGCAGGTCCAGAGGAGGGCCACGAAGATGATCAGAGGGCTGGAGCACCTCTCCTGTAAGTAAAGGCTGAGTTGAGCTTGTTCAGCCTGCAGAAGAGAAGGCTCCAGGGAGACCTTAGTGTGGCCTTTCAAAACTTGAAGGGGGCTTACAAGAAAGATGGGGACAAATTTTTTAGCAGAACCTGTTGCAATAGGACAAGGGGTAATGGTTTTAAATTAAAAGAGGGAAGATTTAGACTAGATATAAGGAAGAAATTTTTTATGATGAGATTGGTGAAACACTGGAACAGGTTGTCCAGAGACGTGCTAGATGCCCCATCCCTGGAAACATTCTAGGTCAGGTTGGACAGGGCTCCAAGCAACCTGATCTGATTGAAGATTTCTCTTCTCATTGCAAGGAGATTGGTCTAGGTGATCTTTGGAGGTCTCTTCCAACCCAAACTATTCTATGATTCTATAGATCAAGTTTGTCAAAAACACACATAGGTTAATAATGTGATAATTTCTGTCTATGTGCAGCACAGCAAGGCCTGGCTCCCCAACCCCTCCCTAGATGTTTGAACAGCTTCCAATGCAGTCTTGCAGCTTTCCCCCAGAGAAAAAAACCTCTGTGTTACAACTCTGGTGTCAGTATGAATCCAGTAACTGTTGTTTTTCTACACTCTCTATTGCTGGGTATATGTAAACGTGCAAGAATCCTTGCTTTTATGTCAAGGGAAGGAAGAAAAAAAACCAAAACCCAAAGTAATATTTCTTGTGGAGAAAATTTTGGAAATGTGTACCATTCTGGCTCAAAACCAGGTAGAAGATGAGTTGAAAGAGCTCAAAGTATACATAATTACAGTAGAGTTGTGGTCCTATAGACAGGTCTCCTATTATGCTTCCTTTAATTCCAACTGAAAAAGAGACTGAAGATCCCCATAGCTGGAGAGATGGACTTGCCAGAAAAAGCTTGTGCGAGGTTCTAGGTCTACTAACTTCCATGTACAATAGACATGACCTGCAAATAGCTTACAGTGTGTATTTTTATACATCAAAGTTAGAGAGCTGGAGGGAAAAGGGGAGTAAAAGAAGAGAACCTGCAGATGAGAAGAGTTTTCTTTTTTTTTTTTCCCCCCAGCTTTTTAGGTCAGACATAAAAGTATATTTATCTACATGTAGCTCTTTAGAGAAATCTCCAAACGGATAACTCAGCTGCTTGTATTGTTTTCGAAGCTATCTTTTGAAGGGGCTGGCAAATTAGTTTATAAGGGCTACATCCTAACTGTGTGCAGAGATTCTGTTACTAGTAACAGTAAGAGATTGATTTGATGTTTCAGTGACTCCCGAAGTCAAATGAAGAACACTGTCTAGCTCCACCTAGAAGTCAGAACAGCAATTTAAAATCGCTAGAGGCTTTCTTGGTTGGTTAAGGTTTTTTTTGGCATATAAAAATACATGGAGAAAGATGAGTTAGATGCAAAGTCCATCGTATTCAGGCACCTCTAAATTGAATTCCTACTTCATAGGTGGAGCTTGGGAAAACTGTACCTTTATTTTGCACAGACCAGACCTTTTCTAGAAATAGAAAATTAGATTACAGGACTTGTGTAGGGCTCATAGCCGTGGCTTTTCTGTTTCATCACACTTCAGTGATTTAGTTAATTTATTTAGCATTTTCAGCTGGAACAGATGTAGAATGACTGAATGCTGGGACCAGAACCTGTTATTAACATAATTTGTTACGGTGCATCCTTTGTGTCATGTTCCATGGGAACTTCTTATTGTGGTCGCCATCCCTACTTTCACACTCGTGCTGCATCTGCTAGGGCTGGGTCTGCCTAGAGGTCAGCCGGCACTTTAAAATGAGGTTCAGTAAAGTCAGTTTTCAGTGGAACCCATTTGTAAGGAGGCAAAATACCTGAAAGAAAAAAGTAATTTAATTGAGAATGGGGAACAATAAATGTGAAATTGGCTTTCCTCATCTAAAATTTGAGTGATAGTTTTACTTACTGTACACTTATCTTAAGAAAAAAAAAAAAAAAGAGATACCGTTTGTGAATTCCTAAACATTAGGAAAAACTTGTTCCTAAAACATAATTTTTAATTCTAATTTGGAGATCTAGAGAATTGTTTTCCAGTTTAAATAATAAAAAACCAACCCTCCCCCACAAGTAGCCTTTTTAACTTACATAATTTTGCTGTTTCTTCTAAGTGGAGAACATGTCTGTTTGTATTTATTATCTGTAGAAGCAGGTCAGTCAATGCTGAGAAGCAATTCACTGCTGTCATGGAAGTAATTTGACTATAACCTGTTACAACACTTGAGAACTAGTCCAAAATGACTAGCCTAGGTTTTCAGTGAGTCATGGGTGAAATACAAGCCCCGAAGAGCTTGTTAAATACTTTGTGCTCAAATGAGAGTGAGTCAAGTAAAAATGACAGCTCTTTTGTGATACTCATGATGCGGTGTCTTACATGTGATTTGTCACACACATTCTAAGTTTAGGCGCTAGTTAATCTCCATTTTGTCACGGAGGTACGCTTGGAATCGTTCATTTTCAAATTACTAGGCAGGTGAAGTCAGCAGTGGCAATTTTGTGCCCCATTTCAGAGGTGTATTTCCAATACGGACACAAGGATTTTATTTTGGCTTTGAGAGCAGAATGACTTTAAGGGGGCTTTGCCACGGAGCCATTTACCATGTATATAATTGCTTTTAGGACTCAAAAACTAGAAATAAAACACCATCAGAGTGTATAAACCTGTATCTTAAACATGTTGGTAACCTTCACCTCTCATATTCTGGGAGTGGCAATGTGTCAGAAAAGTCGTTACTCCCTTTTTTAAGGCCTATCCACTTAGCCTTAACATTGATTTGGTGGGGGGGGGGTTGGGGGTGGGGGGTTCTGTTTGTTTGCTTGCTTGGGTTTTTTCAGACTGTTTAGCATGAAAGCAGAAAGATCCAGTTTGTGAACATTCTAGTTTGTCACTGATCGTGTTAGCCAAATACACCTGACTATTACAGCAAATGGGAAACATTCAGACGCACAGCGTAATCAGTACTGAGTATGTTAGGATAGGATAGAATAGTTCAGCTGGAAGGCACCTACAGCCATGAAGTCCAGCTGTACGACACAAAACCATTCAGGACTTCTTTCCAAGAGGACGACCTCACCATCAGCAGGCTAGTAGCCACTGTCCCTTGGGGCATTGTAAGGGTTGGGGGGGAAACCTGCCTGCTCTCTACGTCTCTGCAGAGTTCATGCAGAGGGAAGCAAACCTCTCTCTTTGAACTCAGGCATCCCCGCATCCAAAAGAATGGATATGGCATAAATGCTGTTCTTGACATTGTGTGAATGTGCAGATTACTGTAGAGGGCCTGCCTTGGAGCCAGCACCCCAAAGGCCTGCCTGCGTGCCTGCCTTCCTTCCTTCCTTCCTTCCTTCCTTCCTTCCTTCCTTCCTTCCTTCCTTCCTTCCTCCGAAGGATGCTGGGCGGAGGGACGGCGGGCGGGGCTGCGCACGGGGTCCCCGTCACCCCCATGTCACAGTGCCACCACCACGGGCAACGCAGCAGTCACAATGCCCCGGGGCAGGATAAAAGGGAGCAGCCTCCCGTGTGCCACTGCCAGAGCTGGCCCGGGGACAGCCCAAAGACCTCCGAGTGGGGGTCCTTAAGGAGCCGGTGGAATTGGTTGGAGGGGGCTGGGTGAGGACCCCCCTGCGGGGGCAGGACGAGGCTGATGGAGGTTCCTGAGGAGCGCTGCAGAGCTGGCCGTCCTCATCCCCTGCGGAGCCAGGGGCAGCAGCAAGTAAAGAAATGGGATGCAGAGATGTTGCCAAGGGTCCCAGGGCAGGCGCGGGAGGGCTTCTTGTCCCCAGAGTAGATCAGGCCAGGGGCCTTTTGCCCCTGAGATGGCTCCAGGCTGAGGGCTGAGAATTAGGGCTTGGACATCTCTCTCCTGGGAGGCATGGCCAGCCTACCTGTGGGAGGAGGAGGAGGCCGGTCTTGCTCAGGTGCTCAGGGAATAGCCGATCGCCAGCACCGCTGGGGTCAGGAAGGAATTTTCCCCCGGGGCAGATTGGCACTGGTCCCCGGGGGTTTTTTGCCTTCCTCTGCAGCACTGAGCCAGGACCGCTTGTTGTCAGGGCTCCTCCGCTCCCTTTTGGCTCAGTCACTGCCTGCTGCTCATGCCTGCCCCACGAAGATGGCCTGTCGTGCCCTGCAGCTGGGGGGAGGCAGGCTTTTTTTGCCCCCGGTGGGCTAGCAAGCGTCGCCGGGGGTTTTTTGCCTGCCTCTGCAGCACTGAGCACCGGCCCCTTGCCAGGCCTGCTTTGGGCCCCTTTGGCCAGGTGCCTGCTGCTCACGCTCCACGAAGGTGGCCCTCGTGCCCCGCGTCCGGGGGGAGGAAGCTTTCTAGACTCCCAGGGCGGGCCCCAAGGGAGGCCCGCGGGGGTGTCTTCTTGTCCTCTGTGGCACTGAGCACAGCCCCTTGTCAGGGCTCCGTTTCCCCGGGGTTTCTTGCTTGGGCAAAACAGCTGGTGCTCGGAAGGGCTCCAGCCTTGCTGCAGCAATACACGCGCAGGGCAGGCACGAGAGCCCTTTTCCCGCATTGCTGGCCCAGAAGCACAGTGGCGGAGCAAGTTTTGGAAGGCCAAAAGGATGCTTATCATCGGCCGGTGTCATACTTTGGAAAATAATCCCACGGTTCCACCCACCTCCTCTTCTTCTTCTTTCTTCTTTCTTCTTTCTTCTTTCTTCTTTCTTCTTTCTTCCTTCTTCTTTCTTCTTTCTTCTTTCTTCTTTCTTCTTCTTTCTTCTTTCTTCTTTCTTCTTTCTTCTTTCTTCTTTCTTCTTTCTTCTTTCTTCTTTCTTCTTTCTTCTTTCTTCTTTCTTCTTGTTTGTTTGTGTGTGGTGGGTACCGCTGCTCCTAGTTCAAGTTCTGCCTCTTGGGAGAGGACCATAGGGACTGCTTGGCCTGTATTCCTGCTGCTGCTTTCTGTGGCTCTGTGGCTGTCCCTTGCCATAAAATAACATGAAAGAACATAACATACCAAAGTATAATGAAACATGACATAACATAACATAGTACAAAATAACGTAACCATACACAGCAGAACCAAACATAACATAAACATAACATTACATTACATAGCATAACATAAAGTTACATAGCAAAACCAAACATAAAACATAAGAGAAGAAAAAAAAAATTTAAGAAAGGAAAAGAGAAGAGAAGAGAGAGAAGAGAAGAGAAGAGAAGAGAAGAGAAGAGAAGAGAAGAGAAGAGAAGAGAAGAGAAGAGAAGGAGAAGGAAAAGAAAAAAGAAAAAACAGAAGAGAAAAGAAAAGAAAAAAGAGAAAAGAAAGAAAAGAAAAAAGAGAAGAGAAGAAAAGAGAAAAGAGTAAAGAGAAAAGAGAAAAGGAAAAGAGAAAAGGAAAAGAGAAGAGAAGAAAAGAGAAGAAAAACAAAAAAGAATTCTCGTACATATAAAGTAAGGTAAGAGAAGATCACATTACATAATACAAAACAACCTAAAAGAAATAAACAACATAACGAACAGAACAGAACGTAAAAGGAAAGGAAAGCCATGAAAAGTCAAGAGAAGAATAGAAAAGGAGTCTGAAAAATAACGTAGCATCACGTAAGGTAATGTACCATAGAATAACAGAAAAAGTAAAGCAAAGCAGAGCAAGGAAAAGCAAAGGAAAGCAAACCAAAGCAGAGCAAAGCAAAGCAGAGCAAAACAAAGCAAAGCAAGGAAAAGCAAAGCAAGGAAAAGCAAAGCAAGGAAAAGCAAAGGAAAAGCAAAGCAAAGCAAAGCAAGGAAAAGCAAAGGAAAAGCAAAGCAAAGCAAAGCAAGAAAAAGCAAAGGAAAAGCAAAGCAAGGAAAAGCAAAGCAAAGCAGAGCAAAGCAAAGCAGAGCAAAGCAAGAAAAAGCAAAGGAAAAGCAAAGCAAGGAAAAGCAAAGGAAAAGCAAAGCAAGGAAAAGCAAAGGAAAAGCAAAGCAAGGAAAAGCAAAGCAGAGCAAAGTAAAGCAAGGAAAAGCAAAGGAAAAACAGGAAAAGCTAAGGAAAAGCAAAGGAAAATCAAAGGAAAGGAAAGAAAAGAAAAGACAAGAAAAAAGGAAAGAGAAGAAAAGAGGAGGAGACGAGAGCAGAGCAGAGCAGAGCAGAGCAGAGGAGAGAAGAGAAGAGAAGAGAAGAGAAGAGAAGAGAAGAGAAGAGAAGAGAAGAGAGAAGAATTCTCGTACGTATAAAGTAAGAGAAGATAACATTACATAATACAAAACAACCTAAAAGAAACAAATAACATAATGAACAGAACAGAACAGAAAAGCAAAGAAAAGCCATGAAAAGTCAAGAGAAGAAAAGAGAATAGAAAAGGATTCTGAAAAATAACATAGCATCACGTAAGGTAATGTACCATAGAATAACAGGAAAAGCAAAGCAAAGGAAAAGCCAAAGGGAAGAGAAGAGAGGAGAAGGGAAGAGAAGAGAATTCTCATACGTATAAAGTAAGGTAAGAGAAGATCACATTACATAATACAAAACAACGTAAAAGAAACAAATAACATAACGAACAGAATGGAACATAAAAGCAAAGAAAAGCCATGAAAAGTCAATAAAAGAAAAAAGAATTGAAAAGGATTCAGAAAAGTAACATAGTATCATACAAAGTAATGCAACAGAGAATAACAGAAAAAGCAAAGCAGAGCAGAGCAAAGAGAAAATAATAGACAAGACAAATGGATTCCATAAAAATACATACCATACCGTACCTTACCATACCATACCACACCATACCATACCACAGCATTACATTACATTACCTAACAAAACCAAACATAAAGCATAGCATAAAAGAAAAAAAGAGAAGAGAAGAGAAGAGAAGAGAAGAGAAGAGAAGAGAAGAGAGAAGGAACAGATTGAAAGTGAAGCGAAGTGAAGCAAAGCAAAGCGAAATCAGAAAAGAAAAGAAAAGAGAAAAGAAAGAAAGAAAAGAAAGAAAAGGAAAAGAAGAATTCTCGTGCATATAAAGTAAGGTAAGAGAAGACAACATTACATAATACAAAACAAGCTAAAAGAAATCAGCAACATAAAAGAACAGAACAGAAAAGGAAAGGAAAGCCATGAAAAGAGAAGAATAGAAAAGGATTCCGAAAAATAACGTAGCATCACGTAAGGTAATGTACCATAGAATAACAGAAAAAGCAGAGCAAAGCAAAGCAAAGAAAGGAAAAGCAAAGCAGAGCAAAGCAAAGCAAAGAAAGGAAAAGCAAAGCGAAGAGAAGAGAAAAGAACAAACAGATTGAAAGCAAAGCAAAGCAAAACAAAGAGAAGGAAAAGGAAAAGAAAAAAGAAAAGAGAAAAGAAAAAGAGATTAAAATTATTCAGAATTATAACAATGTTGCATAATACAAAATAATGTAAAATAAACAACATCATGAACAGGACAGAATGTAAAAAGAAAAGAAAAAGCAAAGAGAAGAAAAGGATTCAAAAAAATAACATCATATAAAGTAATGTAACATAGAATAACAGAAAAAGCAAAAGCAAAGCAAAGAGGAAATAATAGACAAGACAAATGGATTCCGTAAACACATATAACATAACGTGACATGACATAACATATAACACAACATAACATAACAGGACGTAGCATAACATAATATAACATAACATGACATGACATGACATGACATATTGTAACATAACAGAAAATATCATAACAATAAAATAGAAAAGAATTAAATAAATAAAATCAAATAAACACAGTTGCGATTTGTGATCTTGAAAGTGGTTTTGGAACTGAATACCCCCTGGAATTTGAGGCAAATACTGCTCTCGTCATTGTTTGACTTCTAGTGAGCACAGGGAATAGAATAGAATAGAACACAACACAACACTTCAGCTGGAAGGGACCTACACCGACCATCTCGTCCAAGTGCCTGAGCACTTCAGGGCTGCCCAAAGGTCAAGCATGGCACTAAGGGTGCTGTGCAAATGCCTCTGCAACACTGACCGGCGTGGGGCATGGAGCACCCCGCTCGGAAGCCTGTTCCAGGGTTTGGCAACCCCCTTGGGAAAGAAATGGTTCCGCGTGTCACGTCTGACCCTCCCCTGACGGTCGCAGCTCGGAGCCATTCCCCCGCGCCCTGGCTCTGGGTCCCAGGGAGAAGAGAGCAGCACCTCCCTCTGCACCTCCCCTCCGCAGGAAGCTGGAGAGAGCAGTGAGGTCGCCCCTCAGCCCCCTTCTCTCCAAACTAGACAAGCCCAGAGCCCTCAGCCGCTCCTCAGAGGACATGCCTGCCAGCCCCTTCGCCACCTTGCTCTGGTGGCCGCCTCCAGACGCTTGCAAGTACCTCCACATCCTTTTGAAAGGCTGGGGCCCAATTTACGGGATTGCATTCCCGCACTGTCATCCGCCCACCCCCCCCCACCCCCCCACCCCTCGCCGCCCACGCAGGGGAACGCGATTAGTGCAGCTCTAGTGAGTTATTGCAGGATGTGCTGTTCCCACCTGCGTTTGCCTTGTCGGGCCCTTTGCAAAGAGGAAAGCATGGCCTTCAAATGCACGGGCTACCGGTTCCTTTTCCAGTGGAGCTCAAAACATCGGTTGCAGCTTACAAATGCCATGGGCTTGGAAATCCTTGTGACTTCAGGCCAGTCTTTTTGCTACGCGCCCTCTGGGCAGGGGCCCTCCTGGCCAGGGAATTTGTCTCTAGCCTCCCTCTGCCTGCTGAGCCTTCAGAGCCACGTGCAAGGACACAGGCAAGGGCCTGTCTGGTCACACGGAGCTTGCCCCTCAATGTGGAGCTTCGTTCACTGAATAGACAGAGTCTGGCAGCTTTCTGCACTCCTTGCACCCGTTTTGCAAAGTAAGGACCAAGCGCGTGCTAGGAGATTGTTGTTCCTAGCTTCATTTATTAATGAAAAAACCCAAAGAATGAAGTTCCTCTGTATCTGAGTGACGTCACCAGTCATTTCATCGCACCGACATTCTGCGGTAATTTCCGGCGGGCGTCTAAGAAGGAAGCTCTTCAGTCCTCCTTTGCAGCTCTCTTGGAGGCGCGTAGGGACTCGTAAAGAGAGGCGGTTGCCCTTTAGTGTCGGATGGCCGCCTGGCCAGCCAACTGCTGACCCACATCGGCATTGTCAGCAACAACCTTCCCCTTCACTAAATGCCTGCAGAAGTCATTGAAAAACTCAGTGGCCTTTAGTCGCACCGCTGGAGAGTAAAGCATACCCCCCCGAGACAGCCCCGGGGTTGTCCTGGGGAGCCGAGTGGCCGGGGAGGCGTCAGGGACGCCCAGCAGCTGTGCCTGCTGCATGGCCACCAAGGGCAGGGACAGCCCCTGGGCCTCCTGGGCACGGGGATTGCCTCGGGGCCAGCACCCCAAAGGCCGGCCTTCTTCTTTCCTTCCTTCCTTCCTTCCTTCCTTCCTTCCTTCCTTCCTTCCTTCCTTCCTTCCTTCCTTCCCCGGGGCGGGGCTGCGCATGGGGTCCCCATCACCCCCATGTCACAGTGCCGCCACTACGGCAACGCAGCAGTCACAATGCCCCGGGGCAGGATAAAAGGGAGCAGCCTCCCGTGTGCCACTGCCAGAGCTGGCCCGGGGACAGCCCAAAGACCTCCGAGTGGGGGTCCTTAAGGAGCCGGTGGAATTGGTTGGAGGGGGCTGGGTGAGGACCCCCCTGCGGGGGCAGGACGAGGCTGATGGAGGTTCCTGAGGAGCCCTGCAGAGCTGGCCATCCTCATCCCCTGTGGAGCCAGGGGCAGCAGCAAGTAAAGAAATGGAATGCAGAGATGTTGCCAGGGGTCCCAGGGCAGGCGCGGGAGGGCTTCTTGTCCCCAGAGTAGATCAGGCCAGGGGCCTTTTGCCCCTGAGATGGCTCCAGGCTGAGGGCTGAGAATTAGGGCTTGGGCATCTCTCTCCTGGGAGGCGTGGCCAGCCTACCTGTGGGAGGAGGAGGAGGCCGGTCTTGCTCAGGTGCTCAGGGAATAGCCGATCGCCAGCACCGCTGGGGTCAGGAAGGAATTTTCCCCCGGGGCAGATTGGCACTGGTCCCCGGGGGTTTTTTGCCTTCCTCTGCAGCACTGAGCCAGGACCGCTTGTTGTCAGGGCTCCTCCGCTCCCTTTTGGCTCAGTCACTGCCTGCTGCTCATGCCTGCCCCACGAAGATGGCCTGTCGTGCCCTGCAGCTGGGGGGAGGCAGGCTTTTTTTGGCCCCGGTGGGCTAGCAAGCGTCGCCGGGGGTTTTTTGCCTGCCTCTGCAGCACTGAGCACCGGCCCCTTGCCAGGCCTGCTTTGGGCCCCTTTGGCCAGGTGCCTGCTGCTCACGCTCCACGAAGGTGGCCCTCGTGCCCCGCATCCGGGGGGAGGAAGCTTTCTAGACTCCCAGGGCGGGCCCCAAGGGAGGCCCGCGGGGGTGTCTTCTTGTCCTCTGTGGCACTGAGCACAGCCCCTTGTCAGGGCTCCATTTCCCCAGGGTTTCTTGCTTGGGCAAAACAGCCGGTGCTCGGAAGGGCTCCAGCCTTGCTGCAGCAATACACGCGCAGGGCAGGCACGAGAGCCCTTTTCCCGCATCGCTGGCCCAGAAGCACCGTGGCGGAGCAAGTTTTGGAAGGCCAAAAGGATGCTTATCATCGGCCGGTGTCATACTTTGGAAAATAATCCCACGGTTCCACCCACCTCCTCTTCTTCTTCTTCTTGTTTGTTTGTGTGTGGTGGGTACCGCTGCTCCTAGTTCAAGTTCTGCCTCTTGGGAGAGGACCATAGGGACTGCTTGGCCTGTATTCCTGCTGCTGCTTTCCGTGGCTCTGTGGCTTTCCTTTGCCATAAAATAACATGAAAGAACATAAAATACCATACGAAACATGACTTAACATAACATAGTACAAAATAATGCAACCAAACATAACATAACCATAATATAAACATAACCATAACATAAAAAACCCAATAAAATAAACATAACATTACCTTACATAAGATTACACAAAGTTACATAAAAAAAACCAAACATAAAACATAAGACAAGAAAACCCAAAACCTTCAGAAGAGAAGAGAAGAGAAGAGAAAAGAGAAGAGAAGAGAAGAGAAGAGAAGAGAAGAGAAGAGAAGAGAAGAGAAGAGAAGAGAAGAGAAGAGAAGAGAAAAGAGAAGAGAAAAAAGAAAAGAAAAGAAAAGAAAAGAAAAGAAAAGGAAAAGAAAAGAAAAGAAAAAAGAAAAGAAAAGAAAAGAAAAGAAAAGAAAAGAAAAGAAAAGAAAAGAAAAGAAAAGAAAAGAAAAGAAAAGAAAAGAAAAGAAAAGAAAAGAAAAGAAAAGAAAAGTGTTCTCTTCATACCATACCATAGCATACCATACCATACAAAAGAAAAAGAAAGAAATAGATTGAAAGCAAAGGAAAAGCAAAGCAAAGCAAAGAACAAAAATGAACATTCTTCAGAATTATTACATAATATTACATAATATAAAATAATGTAAAATAAATTACCTAACATAATGAACAGAACGGAGCATGAAAAGAGAAGCCAAGAAAAGCCAAAAAAAGAGAAAAGAATTGAAAAGGATTCAGAAAAATAACATAGCATCATGTAAAGTAATGTGACATAGAATAACAGACAAAGCAAAGCAGAGTGAAGCAAAGCAAGAGAAAATAATAACAAGACAAATGGATTCCATAAAAATACATACCATACCACAGCAGTACAGTATATTACATTATATTATATTACACTATATAAGGAAAGGAAACTTAAAATATACTATACAATAACAGAAGAGAAGAGAAGAGAAGAGAAGAGAAGAGAAGAGAAGAGAAGAGAAGAGAAGAGAGAAGAGAATCAAAAGAAGGGAAAGAAAGGAAAGGAAAGGTAATAGGAAAGGAAAGAGGAAAGGAAAGGAACAGATTGAAAGTGAAGCAAAGGCAAGCGAAGCAAAGAAAGTAAAATAAAAGAGAAATAAAGGAAGATAAAAGAGAAGAAAAGAGAAAAGAGAAGAAAAGAGAAGAGAAGAAAAAAGAAAAAAGAAAAGAAAAGAGAAGAAAAGAAGAAAAGACAAGTAAATTATTCAGAATTATTACATAATGTTACATAATATAAAATAACATAAAACAAATAACATAATGAACAGAATAGAATTGAAAAAGAAAAATAAAAGAAAAAGCAAAGCAGAGAAGAAAAGGATTCAGAAAAATAACATAGCATCATGTAAAGTGATGTAACATAGAATAACAGACAAAGCAAAAGCAAAGCAAAGCAAAGAAAATAATAGACAAGACAAATGGATTCTGTAAACGTATGTAACAACATATATATATCCTATATAACATAGAACATATAGAACATATAGAACATAACGTAGCATGACATGACATAACATAGCATGACATGACATATTGTAACATAACAAAATTTCATAACAGTAAAAAAGAATTGAAATAAATATAATAAAGACAATTGTGATATGTCATCTTGAAAGTGGTTGTGGAACTGAATACCCCCTGGAATTTGAGGCAAATAACGGTCTCATCGTTGTTTGACTTCTAGCAAGCACAGGGAATAGAATAGAACAGAACAGAACAGAACAGAATAGAACAGAACAGAATAGAACAGAACAGAACACTTCAGGTGGAAGGGACCTACACTGACCATCTCGTCCAAGTGCCTGAGCACTTCAGGGCTGCCCAAAGGTCAAGCATGGCACTAAGGGTGCTGTGCAAATGCCTCTGCAACACTGACCGACGTGGGGCATGGAGCACCCCGCTAGGAAGCCTGTTCCAGGGTTTGGCAACCCCCTTGGGAAAGAAATGGTTCCGCGTGTCACGTCCGACCCTCCCCTGATGGTCGCAGCTCGGAGCCATTCCCCCGCGCCCTGGCTCTGGGTCCCAGGGAGAAGAGAGCAGCACCTCCCTCTGCACCTCCCCTCCGCAGGAAGCTGGAGAGAACAGTGAGGTCGCCCCTCAGCCCCCTTCTCTCCAAACTAGACAAGCCCAGAGTCCTCAGCCGCTCCTCAGAGGACATGCCTGCCAGCCCCTTCGCCACATTTGGTGTCCTTCTCTGGATGCATTCAAGTACCTTCACATCCTTCTTAAATTTTGATGCCCATAGATGCACACAGTACTCAAGGTGAGGCCGCACAAACACTAAATACAGCAGGATAATCCCCTCATTTGACTTGCTGGGTGTGCTGCACTTGCTGCACCCCAGGATGTGGTTTCCCCTCTTGGCTGCCAGGGCACACTGCTGACTCCTGTTGAGCCTCCTGTCAACCAGCACCCCCAGAGCCCTTTCTGCAGGGCTGCTCTCCAGCCACTCCTGTCCCAGTTTTAACCTCTGCCTGGTGTTACTCTGTTCCAGGTGCAGAATCCGGCATTTGTTCTTGTTCAGTTTCATGCCACTGATGATTGCCCAATGCTGTAGTGTACCCCGATGTCTCTGCAAAGAGAAAGTCAACAGCATCTCCCATTTTAGTATCATCTGCAGTCTTATTCCAAGTCCTGCATCCAGATCATTGATAGAAATCTTAAACAGAACTCACCCTTGAACTGAGCCCTGAGGAACAGTGCTGGTGACTGATTGCCAGCCAGATGCAGCCGCGTTCACTGTAACCCTTTGAGTGCTGCTATTCAGCCAGTTCTTCACACAGCGCATTGTGTACCTTCTCATTTCACAGTTGGACAAATTGTCCAGAAGGATGCTGGGAGGAACAGTATCAAAACCCTAACTAAAATCTAGAAATACTACCTCTACCACCTTCCCTTCATCCACCAGGCAGGTGACCTTATCATAGAAGGATATCAAGCCAGAACTTAGATTTAGAGTAGATACTATGAAGAAATTCTTCACTATGAGGGTGGTGAGACACTGGAACAGGTTGCCCAGAGAAGTTGTGGATGCCCCATCCCTGGAAGTGTTCAAGGCCAGGATGGATGGGGCTTTGGGCAACCTAGTCTAGTGGAAGGTGTCCCTGCCCATGGCAGGGGGGTTGGAACTAGATGATCTTTAAAGTCCCTTCCAACCCAAACCATTCTGTAATTCTATGACTTTTCTTTTTTGAACACGTTAACGCAGCCTGATGAATGCATTGTTCTTTAAATGACTTTCAATAGCAGTATGATCTTTTCCCTAGTTTTTCCAGGTACTGAAGTTAGACTAACAGTTCTGTAGTTCCCTGTGTCCTCCCTTAAGCCTTTCTTGTAAACTGGAATACCATTGACTAGCTTCCAGTAGCAGGGACTTGTTCCCATTAAACTGATATGCAGATTATTTGCAGACAGGGCACAACAGTCTAAACTCAGAAGTAACTATAATGCGAGTTACAAAATGAAAGGAAAGCAAAGAAGGGTGGTGTATAAATGAGTGCTATTTTCAGAAACCAGCTGGGAATAGAACAGCCTGGGTTAAATAGGGAGGAGTTCACAACTAATGAAGGAATTTAGTACTATGAGATCTACTCTGATCTGAGTGGAAACCACACACTTCACAGTTTTCTTAGGAGAGGGAAAGCTTCAGGGTACATCTGAGTAGCTGCTATAAAGGATTTTTTTTGCTTTTCATAAATTAAGTGTGAATGCCCAACTGCATTTAAAGCAGTAACTAGGAGAATTGTGGTCTTCTAATGTGGAGTCAGTCTGCAGAGGAAAATAATATTCTGGCACTACAAAACTTTTAAGAGCTCACTGTCAGATCATTGTCAATTTTAAAACAGTCTATGCAGTCTTTCCAGGTCAGACAAATTTTAATTCCTTGATTGAAAGAAAAATTCCCATCAAAATGTTTTTCAAATTATTCTTATCATGCATATAAGCATAGCTGAAAATCGCTCTGTCTTTGCACTGTTGAGACACATCAATCTACCTGATCTTTGTCAATAGTGTTCTAATTTACAAAGGTATTACTTTCTGGATTAATGTGGGTTTTTTTTCTTAAATGAATATTCCTTTAAAGATAACTTTTATTTTCCAGGAAAGCTACAAAAGTTCAACTAAGATACACATTTTGTAACAGTTGTAAATTAACTTTGTGAAATAGCAGTTTTGGTCCATAGGGTTTGCACAGGAAGACAGGAATGTAAAGATTTTAATCAGTAGTTTATAAGTCAGGCTAGGAAGAGGAAAGAGTAAAAGCTAAATTTTTCTTAAGTATTTTATTTAGATAATTACTTTCAAAAATCTTGGCTTTAGCACCTTGCCCAGAGGCATGCAGAAATCCTGATTGTGATGAGAGTCAAATCCAAATTCTAGTTTCTCATCCCTACTGCTTTTCGTTCAACATACCATTATCATCTTTTTAATATGAAATTGGCTAAAAAGGAACTGCAAATTCTTTTTGATCCCATAACAGTGACCTGTATATTTGAAATGTCAGCTACATTTATGTTATTTATACAGTGATCTTATACCTCGTGCTATGCTTGAAAGAGTTGTCCAAGTTTCAAGTAGCACTAAACTGGACATTAGCACTGTTGAGTAAATCTAGCTAGATGTCTTTATAGTTGGCATTTTCATAATTCTGAAGAGCTATCAATTGCTGGCAAAATGTTTATTTCCACATCATTACACTAATGTCAAGATCAAGACCTTTGATTTGACTTGAATATAGCTTTGAGCACTGTCTTGAATGTAGTGGCAGTGCAGCTGTTAGGAACAAAAATATTTTCTTTATATCTGTGTTATTTGGTTAAATCCCCTTTTCTCTACTATCTAGTGCATTAACAATACTTGTAGCCTTTCTGTAGAGCACTAACCTGTATTCCTTACTCCATTGCTGTACCTTCTGTCCTCAACTCATTAACTCCTGGCCTTCACTTGGGCAGCAATGGCATGGTATTGGTAACACTAAGCATAACATCTGCATTTTTTCTTAATTGTTTTCTTCTGCATTTTCACTTAAATGCAAGCTTTTCAAAATCAAGATTACTCAAAGGGATGGACAGTAAACTGCGGGATTAAGAAAGATCAATCTAGAGATCTTGGGTGATGTCTTGGCCCCAGTGAAATGGTCCATTTCTTCAATAAGACTATATATTACTTCTGACTGGTGATTGGAAAAATAAGGCCTGTGTTAGCTATAAATAATGCTTATATGAAGAAATGACATTAATTATGCATGAGCTACATTTCAGAGGCTCATTCTTACCCTAATGCCAGCTAAAGTCATGAGATGGTAACAGCAACTGTTTCACATCTTTTGCTTTAGGTCTTGCAATTTTAAGTCCTGAACTATTTATTTAGAAGGTAATTCTGGCATACGAGTTACAAAACTTTCATGATTTACAGAATATAAAGTGCTATGGGGTTTCTCACTGCCTAACTCAGACAAGTTAGAAGCAGGTAAAAGACCCTCTGCAAGTTGCTTTTCAGATGTGTTCATCATGCCTGAGTTGCTGAAACCTGTAAATGGATAGCAGTTATTAAACTCATCAAAAAAAAATAGCATGAGGTTGATTTATGGGTTCTTATAACATTAAGAGTCACTTGGCGGCCTTCAGGATGCAGCATTATTTGGTTTTTGCTTTGTGCACCCCACCCCCACCCCCTTTTTTTGTTTAACTCAACATGAATAAAAAGCTACAGCAAAGAGTTGAGAAAGCTTTAGGTATAGGACATATCTGCAATGTTAGACATGAATTTTGATTGTAAAATGGGAGGAGAAAGAAAAGAGAGACATAGTTTTCTAATGAATACCAGCTGAACAAACCTAGTAATTTGGGCAGAATTACTATGAGAAAGTAAAATATTCACTGCAGAACAGATTATTTAAAATGTACTTAGAAAACAAGCCCAACTATTTATTTTGTCAGGTGCTGATATTCACAGTAAAATGACAAATATTTCGTAGAATGATACCTCCTCATTTCCTAGGCAGCTTTAGTGATTTGCATATTTAGACTCAGTGTAAATGACGTGGGGTATAAATGATCATACATTGCATGAATGCTTTTCATAAAAGTTTGCTGGTAAGAAATTACTGCCTTAGCATAAATGTATTGCTATAATGTGAGTAATGCTAACAGCATACCAGAGGCATGCTGCTGTATCAAAGAGAAGTTTGGACTTAAACACTGCTAGCATACTTCTCTTCAATAAGTTGAAATTTTTGATTTAGGGAATGCAAGTTGATAAACAATCAATGTTGTAGTTATGTGGGCTGGAATCATAAATTTCAACACTGTGCAGCACTTGAAAAAGAAAAATAAAAAAACCTTAGACAAATCGAATTAAAATCATTCACATGAACACTACAAAGGTAAGAACAGAAACTGTCAGAACCAGAGAGAACAGAAATCAGAGAAACAGATTTTTTTTCGGAACAAAATGACAGAACCACACAAGGGTTGAGGTTGGAAGTGACCTCTGGAGGTCTTCTGGTCCAGCCCCCTGATCAAGCAGGACCACCTACAGCCAGTTGTTCAGAACTATGTCCAGACAGCTTTTAAATATGTCCAAGGAGAGAGAATCTATGGCTTCCCTGTGCAACCTGTGCCAGTGCTCAGTCACCCTCACAGTGAAACAGTGTTTCCTGATGTTCAGAGGGAACCTCCTGTGTTTTGGTCGGCGCCCATTGCCTCTGGTCCTGTCACTGGGCACAACTGAAAAGAGCCTGGCTCCGTCCTCTTTGCACCCGCCCTTCAGGTATTTATAGACATTAATAAGATGCCCCTTGAGCCTTCTCTTCTCCAGGCTGAACAGTCCCAGCTTTCTCAGCCTTTCTTTACAGGACAGATGCTCCAGTCCCTTCAGCATCTTTGTGACCCTTCGTTGGACTCTGTCCAGTATGTCCATGTCTCTATTGGTAAGCCCAGAATGGAAAATAGTACTTCAGGTGTGGCCTCACCAGTGCTGAACAGAGGGGAAGGATCACCTCCCTTGACCTGCTGGCAGTACTTTCTGTAACAGAAAGCTGCAGGGTATATATCTGATGGCTTTCTAGCATTATGAAGATCATCAAGATCTATCCATACAGAAATAGCAATTATACTAGGAAGGCATGCTGTTTCCCTTATTATTTTTAAGAGTAGACGTAAATTCAGTGAATGGTACAACGTCAATAGGACTGAGTGTAGTAGTTTCCATGGAGCAAAACTACAAGATATTAAGTAGGATTCTGAAGGCTTCTGACAAGTCTCCACTGCTGATAATGTTTGAAACAAATTACAGTTTCATGTAGAATAAAAAGATTATGGGACACTTCAGGGATCTTGGAAGCAGGTAGATGACAATGACCCCAGCTGGCAGCTAAGCACCACGCAGCTGCTCGCTCACTCCCTCTCTGTGGGAGAATTGGAAGAGTAAAAGTGAGAAAACTCGTGGGTTGAGATAAAGACAGTTCAATAGGTAAAGCAAAAGCCACTTGCGCAAGCAAAGCAAGACAAGGAATTCATTCACCACTTCCCATGGGCAGGCGGGGGTTCAGGAAAGCAGGGCTCCATCACATGTAATGCTGACTTGGGAAGACAAAGGCCATCACTCTGAATATGCCCTTTCCTTCTTTTTCCTTCAGCTTTATGTGCTGAGCATGGCATCATATGGTATGGGATATCCCTTTGGTCAGTTGGGGTCAGCTGTCCTGGCTGTGTCCCCTCCCAACTCCTTGTGCACCCCCAGCCTCTCACTGGTGGGGTGGTGTGAGAAGCAGAAAAGGCCTTGGCTCTGTGTAAGCACTGCTCAGCAGTAACTACAATGTCCCTGTGTTATCAACACCATTTTCAGCACAAAGCCACAACACAGCCCCCTATTAGCGACTATGAAGAAAATTAACTCTATCCCAGCCAAAACCAGCACAGTATGCCTATAGCCAAATGATTCAGGTACAGGCGGCATAGCTACAGTGTAAGGTGAGTGCAAAATTCCTTAAACTGGGCTCACAATGTTGTGATCTTTGTGATACAAATTCCAGCTGGTGGCTGGTTACCAGTGGCATCTCTCAGGGACCAGTAAGGAAACAGTACTGTTTAACATCTTCATTAATGGATGAATGGATGGTGTGCATGCAGCAACTTCACAGATGAATGGTGGGTGAGCATCTGGTGTTGTGAAGGGCAGAGCTGCTACTCAAGGGGGCTTCAACAAGCTGGAGAAATGGGCTAACAGAAACCTCATAATATTCAGCAAAGGCATATGTAGAATCCTGCACCTGGGGTAGAGTAACCTCATGCACCAGTACAGGCTGCAGACTGGCTGGATAGAAAGCAACTTTGCAGAAAAATGTACCGGACAACAAGTTGGAGAGGAGCTGACAGTGTGCGTTTGTCACAACAGTACAACTAACTGCGTCCTGGGCTATGCTAACAGGATTGTAGCCAGCAGGCTGGGGAAGTGATCCTTCCCCTGTGCTCAGCGTTTGCAAGACCGCGTGTGAAGTAAGTGCTGTGTTCAGTTTTGGGATCCCCAGTACCAGAGCCAACAAGATGGTCGTGGGGCTGCAACACACATTGTATGAGGAGAGGCTGAGAGAGTTGGGTTTGTTCATTAATAAGAAAAGGCTGAAGGGACACCTTATTGCTGTCTATGACTACCTAAAGAGAGAGTGCAGAGAAGACGGAGGCAGATTCTTCTTTAAGATGCACTGCGGTAGGACAAAAGGCAATGGACACCTGTTGCAACACAGGAAGTTCTGATTTAAATGCACAAAAAACCTTGGCCACTGTGAGGGTCATCAAAACACTGCAGCAGGTTTCCCAGAGAGATTGCAGCTTCTCCATCCTGGGACATGCTGACTGGACACAGCCTGGATGCAACCCTGAGGAACTTGATGTAGTTGGACCTCCTTTGAGCAGAAGTTTTGACTAGCTGATTTCTAAAGTAAATTATCCTATGATTCTATACAAATTTTAAAAGGGGATAAACATTGATAAATGTAAAAAGCAAATTTTAGATGAGAAGTGAGACCTCTAAGGAGAGCTATATGCCTGAAATTCCACACTTAAGAAAGAATGTAACTGTCTTATAACTCCCTTTTGTTCAGTGGTACAACAAAGATGGGAATGAGAAAAGAGAATGGATACATTATGCAAATGGAATGAAAGACAAACAGATGGGAGTTAACAGCATGTACACATTACAACCTATAGCGCATTCTAGGAAAAAAGATGAACAAAGCAGTCCTAGGAATGATGTTATCCTGCTTTAGAGGAAGAAGGTTAATTTTTCAGTGTTAGTAATACAAAATTTAAAAAAAAAAGTGCCTTTACTGCTGCTTTGTATTTGCAAAGGAATGGGATAATATGCTTTTGCCACAGATGGTAAAACACGTTGTATTTGCTCACAGTCAAAGGTGAGTGAAACAATAATTATCAGTGCTCAGAAGAGGTTAAAGAAGTAGCAGGGTTAGAGATGAAAAAAATTTTTCGTGAAAAAATCTGGAAAAAAATTTTTTTTTCCTTTTTTTTTCCTCAGAACCTTTTCTAGCTTATGGAAGGATCTAAATCACTGTAATAATTACTTGCTTATTGAAACTAAATCTTAGTTACTTTAAGAGTGAGGAATACTTTATGAATAATTTATTTAAATCTTGACAGTATTTAAGAAGTACTTATGCAGGCTTATTACTTCCAAATAATACGAATGTAACTAGCATGAAAGACGGAGCTGCACTGTGCTCCAAAATTTGTACATGTGAAGATGTTTGTATTTCTAAAACAAGCAGGAGAAAAATATTGAAAACATACTATAACTGGTCTGAAAGCAAAAACCTTTTGCTATATTCATAGGAGTTAAAAACTATAGGTCTGTTGTTATAATGCAGCTACAAAAACCCACCATGACATTGAGACATAACTTTTGGAAAGTAAATTAATTTTTCATAGAATCATAGAATCATAGAATGGTTTGGGTTGGAAGGGACCTCAGAGATCATCTAGTTCCAACCCCCCTGCCATGGGCAGGGACACCCTCCACTAGACCATGTTGCCCAAAGCCTCATCCAACCTGGTCTTAAACACTTCCAGGAATGGGGCCTCCACAACCTCTCTGGGCAACCTGTTCCAGTGCCTCACCACTCTAACAGTAAAGAATTTCTTTCTAACATCTAATCTAAATGTACCCTCCTTCAGCTTAAACCCATGACCCCTTGTCCTGTCACTACACTCCCTGAAAAACAGTCCCTCTCCATCTTTCCTGTAGGCCCCCTTCAGGTACTGGAAGGCCGCAATCAGATCTCCCCAGAGCCTTCTTTTCTCCAGGCTGAACAATCCCAACTCTCTCAGCCTGTCCTCATAGGAGAGGTGCTCCAGCCCTCCAGTCAGCTTTGCGGCCCTCCTCTGGACTCTCTCCAGCAGCTCAATGTGTCTCCTGTACTGGGGCCCCCAGAGCTGGACACAGTACTCCAGGTGGGGTCTCACGAGAGCGGAGTAGAGGGGCAGGATCACCTCCCTTGACCTGCTTTATTTCTTTATATTTAAATTATAAATTATTTCTAAAATAAATTGGTTTTATTAATATACATTTATGCATATATGCTTGAAAGTGTGTATATGTTTGTATGAATGTATGTGTGCTGGTTTTGGCTAAATTTATAGTATTTATGGTCTACCAAGAAATTAGTGTGTTTCTGAATTACATAGTGAAGATCATTTACTGTTTAGTCACATAAACAGTTGTGTGAAAATAATTCAACATATTCATCAATGGCTTGGATGAGGGGACAGAGTGTGCCCTCAGCAAGTTTTCTGATGATACAAGACTGGGAGGAGTGGCCGACACACCAGAAGGCTGTGCTGCCACTCAGCGAGATCTTGACAGCCTAGAGAATTGGGTGGAGAGGAGCCAAGTTAAACTCAGTAAGGGCAAGTGTAGGGTCCTGCATCTAGGGAAGAACAACCCCAAGCACCAGTACAGGTTAGGGGTTGACCTGCTGGGAAGCAGCACTGTGGAGAAGAACCTGGGAGTCCTGGTGGACAACAAGCTCTCCATGAGCCAGCAGTGTGCCCTTGTGGCCAAGGCAGCCAATGGTATCCTGGGGTGCATTAAGAAGAGTGTGGCCAGCAGGTCGAGGGAGGTTATCCTCCCCCTCTACTCTGCCCTGGTGAGGCCACATCTGGAGTCCTGTGTCCAGTGCTGGGCTCCCCAGTTCAAGAAAGACAGGGAACTTCTGGAGACTCGAGTCCAATGGAAGCCTACAAAGATGATTAGGGGACTGGAGCATCTCTTGTATGAGGAAAGGCTGAGAGAGCTGGGTCTGTTTAGCCTGGAGAAGACTGAGAGAGGATCTCATCAATGCTTATAAATATCTAAAGGGTGGATGTCTAGAGGAAGGGGCCATACTCTTCTCTGTGGTGCCCAGTGATAGGACAATGGGCAAAAGGCACAAACTGGAACACAGGAAGTTCCATCTCAATATTAGGAAAAACTTCTTTACTCTGAGGGTTACAGAGCACTGGAACAGGCTGCCCAGAGAGGTTGTGGAGTCTCCTTCTCTGGAGATATTCAAAACTGGATTAAAGGAATGTAAAGCATTGCCGAAAAAGAGACAGTGGCAGAGTAAAAGCCAGAAATAAGAATGCAGAACATAACCATCCCTAGGTTAGGCTACTCTGAATTAAAAGAATCAAGCAGAGAACTTGACTACTGGGATGACACACTACCAAGCCTCATAAGGAAGTGAGTTTTGAATTCTAGAGTCAAAAGAACTAGTCTGAGTTTCTGATGTTAATAGTTAATACAAACCAGGGTAGGGGTAAATCTAAGGCATAACCAAAAGCCTTTTTCTGTGTGGGGTTTTTTTTCTGCGGCAGCAAGATGTGTGGCAGCTACATCTTGTCAAAGTTAATTTTAAACAGTTTTGAGTTTACCACTCTTGGGTTTTGGGATTTGTTTGATTTTTTTTTTTTTTGGGGGGGGTGCTATTTGGTTTTTGTTTTGTGGTGTTTTTTTAACAAGGAGAGTGAAGAGGTGCTCCTGATCTCTCTGTGATTTTCTCAGGAGCTTTTCTCAAGTCCCTGTTTGCTGGTCTTCCTTCCAAGGTTATCACACTCTTTGACCCTCTTTTCTAGGGAATCTATTTCATGCCTTTCTCTGACAGGTGTCACGTAGTGGAAAAGCTGAGAGACTGTAGTAATTAATACTGCCTTGTGCCATTTGTGGTCCTCATCACATAAGAGAAAAGCAGTCACAATGCCTGTGCAGTCCACCATCCACATCAAGACTATATCTATCCTTACAGTCTCCTGATTTGATTCATTAACCTTCTCTATGGGAACATCTTTGCTCTTTCTTCTTCCTGCTTCCTATTTGTTTATAATTAGCATCAGATACTGTCCCTGACCACATCCAGTTAGGAAGCAACTGTTTTATACTGGGGAAAAATGGACCTTTTCAGGATATATTTCTAAATGGAATACAATTACAGGTTTTTCCAGTGGTTACAATACATAATCACTTCTATTTAACCCTGGTGTTTTAAGGATCTTTAAGTACATGCACTCAAAGAAATGTAGGAATTTAAAGCAAATACTTTGCTTTGTAAGGATCTTGCATCCTAACTAAAAGATCTTTTTTTAGAAGTGTGTTAAAAATTGTACTGTTAAAAATCTGAAACTATATTTTCCAATATTATATTCCTTCTTACATATAACGGGGGGAAGAAAAAAATCTACTGGCATGTGATAGTACCAAGATCACCTCATTAAGGTGCCCAGAATAACACGCCAGCATAGGACTTAATCACTTGTATGTAACACCGTCTTCCCCTTTTCATGATAATGAAAACCTTGCATTCTATGGATGCAAATTAGAGAGCTGAAGTGATTTATTGGCACTTCCTTTTACTTGCTTTAGAGCTGTATCCAACTGCTATCACCAAGGGTAAACACACACTTAAATGAAAGTATTAAAAGTGATTTTTAGTGATTTCTTGCACAGACATGTGATATGTTTTTTATCTGACATAGCTGCCTGGATGTAAAGATCCCAACTGAAATGAAGTCAGAAAACAACAAATGTATTGCTAGGTCAGCCTGGTTTTAAGTATGAATTGAAAAGCACTCTGTCATAATTACAAGCCTTTTTTTTTTCTTTTCTTGAGGCAGCTAAACAAACACTACTCTAGTTTTCTACAGATTTCTACATGCCTGTGTCCTCTTTTCCCTGTGACCTTAATTCCCCCTAAGTCACCCTTTCCCATACTGTCCTCCCTTCCCACCCATCTCCCTGATCCTGTCAGTGGAGAGGTAGGTATGCCCATCTTGAATGACCAACAGGCAGATTTAACAAAAGAATTAATATCTGCGTTCAGGCTACATTTAAGTCCCTCTACCTTACTCACAAAGTGTCACTTATTAAACTTTTGTTCCTACAAATGTCTTCACATGTAACACTGAAACCCCTCACCCTCTGCCAAATGTGGTCAGCAGTGGTGAGTTTGTTCTGAGGTTGTTGGAAGACACTAAGAGGAGGGCAGAAAAACAGATAAAAAGAGGGATTATGATATAATCCTAAAAGTCTAATTTTCTTTGGAAAACAGAATTAAATGAGTGTATTTTTTAACCTGTATGCTTAAGTGTGTTTATCTCTGTGTGCTATTGTTTACAGTGTACAGTAGAAGTTAGAGTGCTGAACTTAACTACCTGTAGCAAATGTCCCTGACCATTTTTTGAGCATGGGCATTTTCTTTCTTAGCATAACTGACCAGTTGAAGAATAAATTTTGTGTAAAATCCTTTATACATGCTTTAAGAGATCTTTTAATGATGCTTCAAATAGTCAATAATTGCAGTCACATGAGGTTCAAGTGTTCTAGCAGGAAAGACACTAGAAAGAAATAACACAAATGGAACAGAGAGGTCATTTTCTGAGCAAGTTAGCAAGTTAAATTTAGCTGCTCCTAATACCCAAATGAGTTTTCTCATGAGCTATCTGTATGCTCTTACATTATTACAATCTTCTTCAAAAAAATGTTAGTTGAACTTTATGTAGGTCATCAGATTCATTAAATTGTTGTTGTGTTACTTCCTAACACCAAAAAGTCTTATTAGAGATGATAGCAAATCAGGGTGGAATAGTGATTTCTTTTGGCAAGTGATAGTGTTACCTTTTTATGAATTAGAATGTCATTAGTATCATTACAGCTACTATTTTGGCTTCCAGATCATACCTCATATGTCTAGAACTTAACTATTACACTTAATATTTCAATAGTTTCACAATGCATTTTTTTATGTGTGAAATAATGCATGAAAAGGGAAAAGAATGCAAGTAAGAAAGATAGGGAAGTTTCTAAAATGCAGTTTATTTGAAATTAAACAAATTTGTCTTTAAAACTTAATTTTTATGAATGATGAAATTGAAAGAAAGCGAAGGTAGAGCTGGAAGTTTTTTTGTTTATTTTTCAATTTTTTTAATAAGAGATAAAAGAAAAATTAAACTATTTGCAACAACCATAATCTTTTCTTGGTCAGTAGGTCATAGCAAGTCAAACACCATTTTCCTTGCATTGACTACCAAGCCCTAGAGACACCCTTTCCAGCATGTTCAGACATAGATGATGAAGCAACACCAAAAAAAATCACAGCTATAATAAGAACTTGTATGCCAAGCAATTAGGATCCATAATACAGTCTCTAGGCAGGGCCTTTCCTTTAAATGGATGCAGAAACTAAACGTATGGCTGAAATACAACTCCTGCAGAAAAGGCACACTCCTCATTACTTTGTGGAATGAAGAAGGCTAAATTCCACAGCTGTTTTATACTGTAAATGCAATGACAGAAAAACAGTTGAAACTGCTGAAGTGCAAGTATGCCTGGAGTATATAAACTATTGTATTTCCTCTTAAAAAGAAACAGACAAAACAGTCTTCTCTGGTTTAGTTGTCTTCCTATAAAGTACTAAAGTGTATACATGCCAATGGAATCAATCCATCTCCTTTTATATATGTATATATATGCGCATCTATGTTTATGTGTATGTATGTATATATATACACATGTTTTTTGGTATAGTTTTCCTTTCCTGGATATAAGCTTCCAACTACATCCAAATGGCTTAGAAATATGCTGTCTGTTGCAAGTAAAAATAGAAACAACTACAGCATAAAAAGAGAAATATTTAAAGTATGAGGGATCTAAGGATGAATATTCTGAAACCCAAGATACTTTGACATTCATAACTATGGCATGGATGATGCCCCATGCAGCACTCACTGTGTTTTGTGTCTCTACCCATGTTTCCCTTTCCTAGATTAATGGAAAAACTCTCCTGTTATGTACTAGAGCTTAATTTCAGTGCCCAAGATCTACTGTTGACTGAATCGGTGTAACTAACAACTTCTAGCACTAGACATCAGTCTGCAAGCAAGTAAACCAAGAACAATTTGGTATGACCCTGCAATGTTGCTGGAAGCCATTAGCACACACTAAGTATAAATTACAGAAGAGTTATAGGAAAAAGTATATCCAGTGCAGCCAAGTGATTTCAGAGATCTTGGTGAAAGAAAGTGTTCTGCTGTCTAAAAGTTACAGTGTTCAGTAGTAGTTATGAATTTGATATATGAACTCATAAACACTAGAAATGCCAAGTCAAAGTTCTGACCAAAAAAAGCTGGCAAATAAGGGGAAAGTAGCAGAAATCGAATTGTTAATATAACAAAATAATGGACTGTCACTATCAGCAAGAAAATTCTTTAGAGAAAACTGTTAAGCAAGTCAAGAATGAATGCTTAAAGTGAACTACTTAAAAAGTATAAATGTAGAAGAATTTTCTTATTTTTTCCTACTGAAAAAGCAAAACCTGAGAAAAAGCTGAGAGCGTCTGGGCAAAATCTGAAATTCTTAAAGAATAATTTAGTATATTTCCATGTTTGTGCTTAGAAGTCAAACGAGGTAGTGGTTAATGGATTTGATGAGGGAACAAAAATTATGTGAAAATACTTTTACTTAAGGAGAATAGTATAAAGCCCTACAAATACTGTTGCTATTGACAGTTTTTTGAAGGCTAAAGCACCATCTCGAAATCTCAATCCTCCTGTAAATGTTCATTAATAGTAGTTGTGGGTTAGGTTCTTTCATGCTGTGAGATATCCCTCAGGCATGACAGAATGCCCTGAAGATGGCACAATGCTGCATTAGCTTACTTTGTACCGGTGTCGGACAATAACAGAGCATGCCTGGTTCAGTTGAGGCTGTCTGGATGATGGTATGCAGCTGTCTCATCTGGGGCACATATTTGTCAGATATTTTAAGATAAGTAGGCTCAAACAGACACAAAAATGTTATGGTTCTTTAAGCTAAATGTTTTGATAATTTGGACTGCTTAAGGAATCAAGGAGATATTCTGTAACATCCTGCTGATGGAGAAGCAAATTTTGTATGGTCTCTATCACCACTCACAGTCTTGTGGGGCTGGACACTTCCATCACATATCTTAACAATTGTCTCACCTCCAAAATGCATCTGAATTTTAGAGCATCTAGGGCTCACGTGAACCAAATTGCTCATAAATGCAATGCAGAAGATCACCATCTGAAATTCAGCGGTTCTGTTCTCTAGAGGAGGGCAATAAATCAAAAGTTGATTAGCCGATTGATATTGTTTGTGATTCAGCTTCCCCTACTTCAAGTCCTGCTGCAGCTTCCTGTAGACACAGTAGTGCTCCTGGGCAACAGGCTTTTGCTGTGGTTGCAGTTACCTGTTGTCCCTGTACTTGGTTCTCATTTTAGGAATGAGAAATGGTATTTGTATATGCCAGATGGTGTACCAAAAGTTCATGAGGCATGCTGGGATCATGAAAGTTGAAATAGTACATACACATATAAAATTATCTTTGTATACATTTTTAATGAGGGTATTAAACAGGCATCTTGGGGGAGTAGTTATGGCTCTTCTTATAATGGCTGTTCAAAACGATCAGATGGCACAAAGAGCTAAAGATGAACTTTTTTCCCTCAGTCTGAGGGCTCTGTTTGGAATAGAAAGAAATCAAACACTATCTTCTAGTTAACCTGTGCACTTTGCATTAATAAGTTAACATTGGAGACATAGCCCCAATCTATAAAACATGACTGAGAAAATAGCAAAGAATAGAAAACAAACTGGCAGACAGTAGTCAGAGAAAAGTCAATCAGTTTGAAATAGACTGAGCAGTAGTTTGCAATATTAGACAGCCTGTGACCTTTTCATATCTTTTGCTTGTCATGCCTTGAACACTTAAAATGAAATGTCATCATTTGTTATGGCATACTGAATACTGTACAGAAATTGATTAGGTTTTGTTGGTTTTGGTTTTTTTTTTAATCTTTAAAATCAGTGTGGAAATATCTTTTTCTCTAAGTTCAGAGCACAACTTTCAGGTGTGCTTTTCTGAGTTATTAGGACTGCTGCTAAATCACATGCCTGTAAAAACTGGAGCAAAAAATTATAACCTAATAAGAATTAGTTTTGATTATTTGAATTTTTGTTATAAATCCTAAAGGCAAGGATGGAGTAATGTCTTGCTGGTTTTTTTTTTACTCTAGAAAAAATGAATAAAATCTGAAGTTGAAATTTTAATGCCCAAGAAAGTAATTCTAAATTCTGATATACAATACATTCCGCGAGAGTGAGTTTTGAGCAGTGTAATACAATGGTTACGGTGTCCCTTTTTCATCAGTCAAAGCAGCTATCAGATCTCATGATTGAAGAACAATTACTGGGCATATATTCATTTGATGGATGACTTTCACAAAATATATTTTTGGTATATAAAAGAGTAGAACAGAGAAAGGCATAAATGCATCCTTCTAAAAAAGTCTACAGTTGGGCAGGACTATTTAGTAGATTAATAATGAGACATAACTATTATATATGAAGCTGCTTGCTTTATTCATTGATAATAAGCAAAATATTGTGTGGTAGATCAGTTCTTCATAGTCAAGATTTTTCTTCAAAAATCCATCCTCTGCAGTAACTATTTCAGAAGACCCATTGGAAAACAAAAGACCAAATTAGCCAAATTGTGAGAGTATTACATTTTTTTTAATTAGTCTTTCTAATCAGTGTTAAGGCAAATTTTATAGAGCATTTCAGGATGCCTTTTGCCCTTGCCTGAATTCTTCCTAAAATACTAAAATAGAAATGGACTAATATTACTTGGAGTAGCTGGTCCATTGCCTGTAACACATATGACAGAAAGAAGAACACATAATGGAAACTATAGTCTGAACAAACTCTTCATGATACAGACAGGATCCCTCCATCTTACTAAATAAAAAAACCAAATTTGAAATATGTGTTGGACTCTTTATTTCAGGAACACTAGAAAGAATGCATGGAGTGAGTGACAAAACATGCACGTTGTTTATGACATAGAACTCTTAACCAAAGGTAATTGAACTTTTTGCTTCTGAGCTTGATATGGTTGAGTAAAAATGGAGAAACATAACTTCACTTTCAAAGTTATAGAAAGTGCCATGAAATTTAGAGAAGTAGAAGTTAGAATCTGCTGTCAAGGACTGGAGCACTATTTAAAAATATACTTCCTTTTTGTCAAGCTTCCAATTCCATATTCAGGCAAGCAGAAAATGTCTGTTCTTCAAAAACAAAGTACCTAGGAGTTCCCCATTATTTTAATACTTCTTTTTTTCTAAATACCAGACTTTCCTGGCATTTTTTATGATATTTTAGTACATGTATATGAACGTACAACCAATGTGACTGCACACCATACAGAGGGACATGGATGTAAGTAGGAAATACGGCTTCCTATTACAGAAATATCAAATCTTCCTTGTGTCCAATGGTTTATTTTAGCAAAGAGACTTGGACAATGTTAGAGCAAAGAAGTAAGTATTACTCCTTAAAACTAATGTTCTGAAACATGTTAAAATTACTTCATATCATCCTGCCTGGAGCGGTTTTGAAACTTGTTCAAGTGTTAAAGCTCTCCTTGAAAAAAGCTTAAATAGCTAAGGAGAAAAGCGTTTTCTTTTCCCTTGTAAAACTGCTGACTGTTGCCCACTCACATATTGAAGTACCTTGTAATGCATAGTGTATGCTGGAACTGGAAATACATGTGGGAACTAGAAATACACCTGGGAAACTGAAAAACCAAGTGCTATCTACTCTTCTAGATCTGTATAAAAAAACCTGTCACCGTCAAGAAAATGTCAGCTGCACGTAGAGTAGAAATTGCCTTTAGGAATATCTTCACCTTTTAAATAAATGGACCTGAGAGAGGAAGCAACATTTTGAATAGGAAAATAATATGAAAATTAAAAGCATAAGAATGTAAAATTCCACTACAACATTCTCTCTTAACATCTAAGGCATATAAAAATTTAAAATAGCATGTGTGTGTGAAAGACTTCCAAATCCCAACTTCAGAATTATGTTCCAAATAAACAATAGAAGTGCCTTTCCTGTTGCTCTTCCCTTTAATTGAAAATGTTAATTCTTACCTATGTCAATGCAGCTGCCATTCATATTCATTAGGGGATTTCCTTCTGCTCATGACTACTTATGCCCGTTGATATCACAGCAGTTTTCTCATCCCCTGTATTTGTCGTTGCTTGACGGCTTTTCTGCCCACTGCTGGTGGCTTTTTCTTCCCCTTACCTGCAGATACCATCTCAGTGACCACAACCTCGTTGTTAGTAATTCTCTAGGCAGCTCCTTTTTACCTTCCTTTGCCTTCAGCCATGTGCTTTACATTCAGCAGCAGCCTCTCTTAGCTTCCAAATAATTGCACCCTCTTTTCCTCTTTTCTCAAGAGCTCTTTCATTAATCTCTTCACCTGTAGACTTCCCTTCTCAGCCTCATGTTCTGGTGTCAGGGCTGTGAAAAGAAGGGAATGATCCTCTAGGAACAGAGGACATCAAGGCTGATCCTGGACCCCAGTAGTTAGTATGCATATACATATATGTATGATTTCGCATTTTGATTACAGAAATCTGCTTCATTCATCTGACTTCTCTGACACAGAGTATTCACTCTCATTCATCTGTGATATGACTACTAAGATCACTTTCCATACTTGCTGATGAAGAAACCCTAGATTCCACTTTGAATCCTCTTTCTGGTTTTTTGCAAAGTTTTACCTTTTCTTATTTATCTACCCTTCTGCTTTATTTCATGCTGCTCTCTGTGCAGCCTAGGATTTTTTAGAGCAAGGGAAGTCATCTAGTTTGGTCCTCTTACCTCTAGGCATCTGAAAATAAATAATAGTGTAAACATCCTTTCAGACTATTATTTCTCTTAGATTTCCCAGTGTCTGCTTGGGGTGACAGCAGTGTTCATCCTTGGTCCAAACTGGCAAGTGGATTTGTTGTGAACAGAACCCTGTCCATAAGCAAATCGCAGTGAGGAAAAAGGACTACTACTACTATTGCTGCTGTTGCTGCTGCTGCTGCTACTACTCATCGTCATCATCTGTCATTGACACATATGTGGATGTTTTGAATATGGGGAATTCTTAGGAAGGAGAGTAGGAAATCAACTTGGTTTTGATATGCTTGGACTGAGTCACGGACAACAGGTGAGGTGCTTCTCACTTAAGAGAACTGCCTTGTAGTTAAAATTATTTTTAAGAGAATAAATTTTTATTGGATTTAGACAAGAATTGTAAATATTTGTTTAAATTACTTCAACATTAATGACAAGAAGTTTTGGCTTCTAGCATATGAGATATTTTTATTCCAGGAAAGCAAACTCATTTTCAGGCATCAAGTTCACATTGTTTTTCTCACTTTGTGAATAGAGACCACTTCTGGGAAACAGTTTCTAGTGCATCAGATGTTGAAAACTACTGGAGTAGGTGTTTGCACATGAATTAAACATCCAGCGACCTGATATTTGACAACTGTTCTGTTTAATTTTCTGTAACTGTGATCAAAGCTACGGCTAGTAGTCTGACAGAAATACATTCCTGGTTTGTTGAAGCATTCTGACACAATCCAATCATAAAACTTACTGAATCTCTCCAAAGTAAGATTACAGACTATTTTAAAATTTATATTTCCGTTAAAAAAAAAAATCATATGAGAATGGGATCTGTTGGAGACCTCTTAGGTTATAATATCCAGTTGTGTGCTGTTGCTAGCAACTGCATTGTACAAGTCTTTACACAAACGAAGGCTCTGCCTCTCTGAGTTAGATTTCTTAGCCTTGCTAAATCTATTTGAAGTTTATGTCAGAATTTCACCCCTGCTGCTGGTCAGAAATCTCTTCCCAACTTCTATCTTAATTTTAGTAATGAATATTTGATAACCATTGCAACTTTTATCACATTTTTCCTTCTGTCTCACTAGCATGTATTTTATTCAATGTTTTTATAAACAGTAGTCATAAGGATTTTTCTTTTTTCTTTGCGTTATGTGTATGAAGCATGTCTGTGCTTCTCTGGTAAGACAGACTTTCTGTTTCCCTGCTTCATCTGAGCATTTTTTCTATATACCGTTGTCATGTTGTAGGGCTATAAAGCTGAACTGCCCATACAATGAAGAGGGAAGTTTTCCAATGCCTCATATACTGGCATTAATATTTACTTGTTTCTGCCAGAGGAAAAAAAAGTTTGAAATATATCAAGATCAAGTTTGCCTTCCCTATTGCAATATAGCAGGGTCTTAAAATGTGCCTGTACTGCATAGAACAGAACAAGAACAATTTAAGCATGGGCATAATTCATCAGATGAAAGATCCATTTATTGAGTCTCCCATGTTGTTCATAATGAAATGCCTGGGGAACAATAAAAATGGAGGAAATACGTACGATGCTTCCATGTAAAACGCTTCTACCTTCTAATTAGTTTCAGCTCAAAGACTTCTTGAGTCACATGTGGTATTATCTGTTTAGTAACCCTCAGTGGATTCTTTCCTATGTGCTTTCACAGCTTCCATTCTTAATCCCACACAGGCCTTCAGTACCCACAACTTCTGTGGTAATAAGTTTGACAGGTTGCTGCCCTTTTGCCGAGTTTCATCTCTTTTTGATTTTTTTCAAACCTACCTTCATTTGATGCCCAGTATGTCTTTACCCAGGAAGAAAGTGTGAAAAGTTGATCCCTCTTACACTTGATCCCTCTTTCCACATCCCTTGTGATTTTTGTAGACCTTCTTCATATTCCAATGAAGTAATTTATTTTCCAGATTGAAGACTCTTAGATTATTCAGTTGTTCCTCATACAGAAGTTTCATTCCTTACCTCTTTTATATCCTTTTTGAGATGAGGGGACTAGAACTTCACATTATGTTCAAACTGTGGATGAACCATGGTTTACAGTGGCATAACTGTATTTTCTGTACTCCTGTGCTAGCATTTAATTTACTTTTTAACTGCTACTGAGCATTGAGCTGACTGTTTCATGGAACTACCTATTATAGTCCTAAGGTCTCTCCTCTGAATAGTAATAGTTAGCTCAGAGCTCATCATTTTAATGTGAAATTAGGATAGTCTTTTCCCCACGTGGCACTTTACACTTATCTACACTTAATTTCAGTCATTCAGGCTCATAAGACATATTCTGATGCAGTTCTTCACAGTGCTCTCTCATCCTTACCATTCGCTCTAAATAATTTAGTACCATCAGCAAACTTTCTTAGCTCTCTGCTTACTCTCTTTCCTATATAGTTTATGAATATGCTGAGCTCTACAGGTATCAGCACAACTCCATTGGAAATTTCCGATGTTAGAACTCAACATTTTCTACTGCTCCTCTTTTAACCAGTTACTTTACCATTTAAGGACCTTCCTTCTTACGCTGTAACTGCTAGTCACCTTAAAAACCTTTGGTGAGGGATATTTTCAACAGCCTTTTGGAAAGCTTAATTGATTACATTAACCAGATCACCTTTATCCATATGCATATTTGCTCTTTCAATGAACTTCAGTAGATTTGTAACAAAGGAGTTTTTTGTAAAAGCCAAGCTGACTCTTCTCAAGCAGATCAAAATTATTCGGGTGTTGGCAGTAATTCTATTCTTAATTCTAGTTTATAAGACTTTGCCTGACACAGATGGCAACCTTACTGGTCTGTAATTCCCCGGCCGTCTGGAGGAGGGTTTTTTAAAATTACCACTGTCCTATGGTTAGGTACCAAAGCAGTTTTATGTGAGAAGTTATTCACCGTTGTTAATAGTTCAGCTATTTCATCCTTGAGTTGCTTTAGAACCTATGGGTGAATACTGTCTGACCTTAGTGATTTGTTACCTTTCATTTTGTCTATTTGTTCCAAAACTGCTTCAAACCAAACCTTTGACAAAATCACTTAGAAGGAAGAGGTGCACGAGGGAGATCACCCCAGTTTCATCCACAGAATTCAAAGAACAACTTTAACTTCTCTGCCATGGCTTTCCTTTTGTATTCTGTTTATATCTATTCATCTGCCGGTCTTACAAGGTGTCTGGCAGGCTGTGTTCTTCTGACATGTTTGAAGAAAGATTTATTGCTCATTTTATTTCAGTATCTGTTAATACAGTCCATGCAGCTCACTTATTACCCACTTTTGCCTCAGGTAATGAAAGAAATTGTCATTTTGTTCCTTTGACTTTGCATTACTTAGCTGTCTCTTAGGTTTACCACATCATTGTTCAAGTTTGATAGTTTTTCCTTGATCTTGGTAGAGACTTCAAACTTTATGTCGTCTATGCATTCATTAGCACATGCCTTACTTCCTCAGTCCAATTCATTAATAAAATAATACAAAACCCAAGAATGATTCTTGAGAAACTCAACCAATAAACTCTCTTCTCCTACTTCTCATGTCCTGTTCCCATGGCTCCTTTCCAAATCTTACACTGTTCACCATCTTCTCCATCTGAATTACTGCTCTCCCATGAATGAATACCAAACAGTGAATAGAAATCTGCATATATTCCATCTCTGTTATTAAAAAAAAATCAAACCAAACAAACCCAAAAACCTCTCTTGCAGAAGAGATATCAGATGGGTTATCTTAACTCTGTCCTTGATGAATTTTATTGTTTCCCAGTAATTTATACATCTTATTGTGTTCTTTGCTTCAAAATGTATTTAGCATTGAGTAAGTTTATGCTAAAAGTCTGTGGTTGTCTGGATAGTTATTTTGCCTTTCTTAAACTTCATAAATGTGTAGGTTGTTCTCAAATCCTTGTCTTTCCCAATCCCTTTGTTCCCCACACCCTATTGTCCAAATTCGATAGATTTGATAAATCCTGGCAAAAGGACTTACCATTTCATGTATCATTTTCTTCAGTCTGTTTTGGGTAAACATTATCTTGTCTTCTTAGAGATGTGTGACATTGTGTTTCTGATGTGGTCATTTCCATTCTGAATCATTTTTTTCCTATTACTTATTTTGCTTTTGCATTCTGTCCACTTTTGTCTACCTTAAGGAACAAACAAAACCTGAGTATTCTTTTTGCTAACACCTTTATCTCTACCCAGTTATCACAGCATAGTATCTCTACTCCTCTTTTTGTTTTCTCTTCATTTGTCATGCAGCAAAAGGATCTTTCTGTTTAATATTATTTGCCCAATCAACAGGTAATATTGACTGTCTTTCTACCTAAAACTTTATTTGCTGATCATCCCCTTGGTTCAGACTGTAAGTTAATAAGAGGTTGTACTTAGGGAGGATTTATAAAAAAATAGAGAACATTATGTAATGCATGTAGACCATGACACTTCCTCCGTACTTAAACTTTTCTGTGTTCCAGTATAGCATGATCAGTCCGGCTGCTTAAAGAGAGGATAACTTGGCCTTTATTGAGCCATAAGCAAGGAATATAGGATTGTTCAGATTTTCACTAACAGAAGAACTTTTCATTAAGGTTAGGGCAATTTCTAATTAGGAAAATACTTGTGAATTCCTTTTAAAAAAATCACATGAAAATGCAAATTTTATTTTTTATTTTTAAAAACTCAAGCCTGTCTAATAATTATAGTGAAGAAATTTCTGAAAATATACTATTTCTTCACTATACAAACTTAATAAAATTCTGGACAGTACACGGAAGGCTTCACTGAGAAGCAGCACTGCCGTACTTTCCAAGATTGTCTTATCCTATTGGGCAGGCAGTACTGAAATTTTCTGCTGTTTCTGAAACATGAAATCAACTCATAATAAACTAGACACTTAATCAGACCCAACAACTACCCAATGCGTCCACTAATTTCCTGATTTCTGCTGTTTCCAGGCCTTTGTCAGCAGAAGTTGGCAGAAATGTGGATGTATTTGCTGGCTCTATAATTTTAAATGACAATTTTTTTTTTGCTGTTCTTGCCTCTTCCCTTTCCCACTTTGTTCTTTTTCCTGTTTTTAAGCACTTGAGAGCACAATACTATCATTACAGTACTTAGTGTTTGATTCTTTCTACAAAATTTTGTTCATTTATGACTTTTACGATCTTTTAAAATGCATCAGTACACTTATGGTCTGAGAAGACATGTTTATTTTCAATTCAGAATTTAGGTAGAAATATAAATAGTGTATAACTTGTAGATGTCTGAATTGATGAACTTTCCCCTGAATAGAAATGCAACATCTCAGCTGGGTCTAGAATGGGTCAGGTCACTTGCTCAGATATTTCAAACATTATGTCAAGCTGTAACTGTCAAAGGCAAGTGCATAGTTACAGCTCCACACAGCAATTTTCCAGCATAACCCTAAGGGTTTAATGCTGCTTTCAGGAATACAGCATTGCAGAGCTGTGATTAGAGCCAGCTTCTTATATATTCTCATCATTTACTGCTATAGTTCTTTTTCCCTTAACACAACAAATATGTGAGAAGTCAGCCTTCAGCATTCTCATTTACAAATGATGTGCAAAGAAAGCAGAGCTGACTTACTGATTGACCTGCTGGAGCAAAAGATAAAGTGCTCAGTATTCATGCTTTAAAAAGTTCTAAAATCCTTCCTCTTAGGAGCACCTCTCATGAGTGAGCAAACCACCTTCCTGAACACAGGCAATGACTTAGGTGTCTAGGTGTTCTGCTGGGATACACTGGGGTGGTTTGGAAGAAGAGCCAAATAACCTGAGATACAGTTATATGTGAAATGTAAATGAATACTCAGAAACTTTTCATATATACTCTTTAAAAATGGCCATTTATAGGCTTACACTGACACCTGACTTAGGTATATTTTGATTTAATAATTGTCTTTTATCCTGTATTAAGAGGTAGTATGAAGATGCACTGTGTTTTTAAAATAGATTTTGTTAGCTAGGGATTAAATGAGGGACAATAAGATCTTGTTACGTGGTGGTTCTGGATTTCATAAATATACAACTCTAGTAACAGTCTTTAAAAATATCAATCTCATTCTGTATTATTTGTACTAATTCCTGACATGTAATTTTTTTCATTTTTATGTTTACAGTAACACTCCACAGATCCAGGTTAATATTTTAAAATGATGGCCTTTGTGCTGGAGTATGGAATCATGGATGGAGTGTATTTTTAACCACATTATTTGACTAAATTATTAAGTCTAAATATGGTGATGAATCTGTCGACCCAGACCAAATGGACCCCAGCATAAAAGAAATCCGATAGGATTTTCGTATTTTTCTTCCCAAGCATTACTCTTCTGCCATCACTGAACTCAAAGGCAAAAATACTTATCAATATAACTGAAGAAATATAGGTGAATTTGTATATGAACCTTCTAATCTATACATTCCTATGTGTAGAATACCTGGTTCTAATGTGCAAGTAACTGTTACCAGAAAACTTAGGTAGACCATTATCTAAACGTCTCTGAATTAAGTTTGTAGTGCTAGAGGATAAGTAGATAGCCCTAGGGCAGGATTAATCTCATACACAGACAGATGTGCTCTAGGCACATAAAGTGCAAATCCGTCTCCTGAATTTAGGTACCCAGCACTAGCTGAGAGACCTCAGGCGTGCTGCCTGGCCACATGCTGGTGGCTCATCTCAGACCCCCTTCACACTGTGTCACGTCTGCTGGACTGGTGGAGATGTCTTGGTTGTTCTGGCATGTCTGTCACTAGGCACTTCAATTTAACACCTAAATTAAGCTCTTGAAATTGAATCCTTTTACCCCAACTCAGAAAAGCATCTCATTTCAAGGTGGCACTTATATTTTAGCTGTTTAACCTAATTCTACTTAAGTGAGTGCATGATGTTAAGTATGTGATTAAGATGTGCTTAATGTTCTGTAATGAATTCATACTTCTGTGTCTTGTTTCTTCTATCTTCATCTTCTGTGTTTAAGATTAAGCATCTAATGGTAGGTGTAGGCGGAGTGCCCCCTCCCTTGCAAAGACACGATGGGGTGAGACGTACTTACCAGAACTTTGTCGTTGCAAGCTGCAGTGTCCCACCTTCAGCGGCGATGTCTGCTGCCTCCTGTTACTCAGACCAGACCTGTGAGGGAGCGATGCACCACTCTTTCTGTGCTGCAGACCCAGGCATGATGGATTAGCCTGGTCACTGTAGATAGGCAGACAAGTAGGGCTGACTGTCCAGCTGCAGCCCAGGGGAAGATTTTAGCTCTTCTGTGAGATTCTGTCTACGTCTCCTTCTCAACACTTAGCACTATTTGCCTTTCCAGTGTGGCACAAAATAAATCACACCAGGACTATGGCAAGGTATGGGGAGAAAGGGGATATTGGGGTACTTACCTACCTTGAGCCGTCTCTCTGGCTTTTACGGCAGCAGTAGTTTTCCCATGTGTTGTTATGACAGCCAGCAAAAGTAAGGTTTCCTCAAGTGCTGTAATTCCAGCAAGAACATCAGTACTTGAGATATACAATGTAAAGCTGTTATAAAGCCCAGCATAGTCATCTGCTGCTCCAGATAACTTGCAAAAAATAAATTCAGTAGTGTCTATAAACATGTTCTTTAATTTTTCACTCTCTACATCTCTTAGGGATGGAGGATGTTCATCATTTTGCATACATCAATGCAAGTGCAATTCAACTTAGTACTGACATATAGTCTAATTGGCTTTAAAATGGAATTTTGTTTTTTGAGTGCTAATTTTCAGGTAATGACTTTCTAATTGATTTTCTTTTTATGAAGGACCATTGATTCATTCCCTTCAATGAAACTCAGTTGGTTTCCCAGGAGAAATTATGAAAAGCTGCTGAAAACAAGGATCTATCACTGCTACTTTCTTTCCACCTTGCTTTGCTCTCCTTTCTGTCTAAAGTATATTCTTTTTATTCTTCCCTAAGCAATCTTAGACTAACAAGGCTAAACAATTGTATTGTGTATATATATGAGTATGAAATGGGCTTTTTGAAAAAAATGCATCTTTACTGAAAGATGGATTGAACTTTTGTGACGTTCTTCCTAAAAACTAGATAATCACCGTGGCCTCTGATATATTAATATGACAGCTGTTTAACATTTGTACCAGAGTTATTCTAAGCAATCAGTTTGGGTCACACAGAGATTATCTGAACTGATGTTATTTTACAAAAAGAGAAATGACAGTTTTTAAATGGAAGTATGAGCTATTGTGTTTTTATATTGCTTGTATCATTGAGTTAAATCAGAGCTGAGTTTATATGAAGCACAGTGGAGACTGCCCGAAAGTTTTCTGTTACAGTACAATATAGCAATCCCAACTAGATAATAATGCATAATGTGAGTGATAATTGGAAACCTTTTGGTGATCCTATGTAAGAAGAGACTGAACCCTGGTATTTAAGACAGTGACATAGCAAAAGAATGAATTCAACAAAAAGTGAATAGAAACCAGAAACCCATGCTGTTATTTTAGTCTGATTTTACACATCCATCGGGAGGGGGGTGTGTGTGTGTGTGTATCTGTGTGAGCTAGTGTCTTTAAAAGAAAGCCTGTACAGATTCTGCAAACCGGATCATTTTGTCATTTTGCAAGCTGTTCCAAACAAATTATCAGTTTTGATTAATTATCTGATTATTTTGATGTTACAGAAGTATAGCCAGTGTTTTCTCATCCTAGTTTGCCAGGTTCTTGCAAAGGAGAAGTTATCCATGACAGTGAACCATTCTTTAATACAGAACAAAAGATGTAATGAGATCCAGTGAATGGACGAACAAACCAGACAAAGCCCAATTAGAAATAATGTGTATTTTTTAACACTGAATATAAGTAACCATTGGAAGAGCTTCCATAGGCATGTGATAGAGTTGATTTTCCATCATTTTCTGTTTTGAAATTGAGACTGAATAACCTTATGAATGTTGCACAATAGCCTGGACTGAGAACTCATTACTTGAACTATTGCAATGGAGTCGGTACTGTGTGTCTACTGAACTTCAGATGAGATTATCATAATGCTCCCTTTGGCCACAGAAGTCAATGAGTCTCTGTCATTTGATTTATTTCTTTTTTTTTTTTTTTAACTGAGCAGGGGTGTAAAAACAGTGCATGGATTGTTTTTGTTTTTAAAGGATCAGTGCATAAATAATAGCTAATTAATTCTCAGCAAACACTTCTGGGAGTATTATCTCCATTTCACAGACAGAATGAGTGTCAGAGACATTGGGCTGTTAGTCTAAGTTCACACAGTAAGTAAGCAACAAAGCACAACTGCCAGCAGTCATTCTGGGCTGCTGTGCTTGTACCATTACAAGTATTTACAGAGCTTTATCAAATGGATATAAAGATGTTTCCTGCAGGTGCCTCCTGCAATCCCATAGAGAAACAGAGTAACATTATGATAGCCTCTTCCTTCTGAAGAACTCCAAATTTGTTCTGAGCACTTCCAAGCTTGTTTTCAAAATACTCTCAAGTGATAATTAAAATAGTCTAGAAGGCAGGGAAAGCGAAAGATAGGGAGATCCTGGTTCCTTTGTCTTTCCACTCCTCCTTCCTAAAAATAACCATAAAGAGTATTTTTGGCTTCTCTCATATTAGTTGTAGAGAAAGGGATATACCAGACTAATAAATAGCAACAATATCATGGCATCTTCACTACAAAAGCCGACGATACTAAGAACACCTGCTATTACTGGAAAACAGCAATGTAGGTGTGATGTAGATTTGGAAAAAAGAATATGTGAGAAGATTCACTGTGTATGTACCAACCTTTTCAGAGCAATTTGGGCCTTTGTGCAGGAACAAAACCACACTCCACCTTTTCTGTGCTGCTGCAAATCCTTGTCATGGGTGAGGAGATCATGTAGGACAAATACTGGGCCTCAGTAATAAAGATCTTTGTATGTCAGAATTTCCATCTTCCGCTTCTACACGAGTAATAAAACACATGAGGCTACTCATGGCATGGGTGTTGGTCTGTTGACCTCCAATTCTTCCTTTCATTCAGTGGCCGTAGAGGCCCTCAGTTGTGCTCAGTGATAGACTCAAGAAACTGTGATGAAGTCACGCTAAACTCAAAATGTCACTGCCTTCTTGGTCAGGGAAGCATGCGTCCTGGCTGCCAAAAATAAACAAACCATAAATACCCGAGTCAGGTAGTGCCTGTGCTGCACGAGGAAAAAAAATGACTTGCACACAAATAGTGATCAATTGACTCCAAATGTTCAATCCCCTAAGATTTATAACACAGTTTAAAATTAAATTTAGGAAGTTTCTGTTGCAAGCAGATTAGGCCATTAAATCACTTTACAATTCATTTTATGAGTTGTAAGGAAAAGAAGTGGACAGGTGATCAAAATTTTTTAATCCTTCCCTCTTTCAATTATTGTTTTCAAATTAGATTCACCTTTGCTGATTATTAAACAAGGTTTTTGATATATGGAAGTCCTCCTATTTCAGATGCTATCAGTTATTTGAGGGCATTTGACCTAAAAGATGGCTATACAGTCACGTTCTGAATAATACTTGATGTGAATCTGAATGAAACAACATTACAGGGAAATTGCAGAGGCATAGTATCTCTGTCAAAAGGAAAAATATAACTCCTGAAAGAATATAGCTGGAAAAGAGGTAATGGGATGAAATCAGATTATTTACTTTGGAACAAAAATAACACCTTCAGTATCTCTTATTCTATTGTTGTCTCTTTTGTTACGACATTTAAAAGTTTACTAAATTCCCAGGGTTTCCAATCAGAGATTACTTCTTACTCTAAACTTCTGATATGGATATCAGGCACTTTTGGCATGAAGGCTGAGTTTCCACTTCACATTGTCAGAATGGACTTAAGCATAGACACAAGTATTCTGCAGTCCTTCCAAAATCTGTCAGTTTCATCTTAGCAGAAAAAAAAAAAAAAAAATAAAATAAGAAGTTAACTGAAAGAAATCCCTGAAGAAAGAGGTAACTTGTAACAATTCAGATACTTTTTTGCACATTCCTTTAGAAAATATTCTTGTGGCTTTTTGGTATCATTTCAAAAGGCCAAGTGGTTAAAACTGTCCTTATTTCCCTAGAAAGGTGAGCTGCTTTTAGATGCAAGTCGAAGGACAGGCAGGCATGTTTGAAGATTGTCATATATTGTAATTCTGCCTTTGGGGATTTCTTAGTAATATTCCTTTGATCCGTTTGAAAGGCTTATTCTACACGGTTCTACTCTAGGTATTCTTCCTGAGATGATAGGAATTTTGTGTTTGCTTGCAGTTTTTCTTATGACTCTCTCCATTTGGAGCCCTTTTAACCTTGTACTGAGTTGTAGAAAGGATTCACATGCTTTTCACTGATATTTCCCATATTTTTATTTGGTTTAGATTTTTTTTCCTCATATTCTGGGCCACAGAGCAAAAAGTTCTAAACCTGTGATCCTTCATCAAGAAGGTCTTGACTTAAGGTACTGATTTTCAGAGTATGGGCTCTGCCCAAGGCGAATAGGAGAAAAGGAAAAGAAAATGGCTAGAAGTTTCCCGTATCCTAGTTATCGTTGGTAACTGCATCAACCTTTGGAGTTCTTGATTTTATTGCATGCAAAGTATTAGTTATTTTTATTTTCTTTCCTCTTAACATGTTCAGAAAGTACTGTAGCTACAGCTAGAAACTGAGACATGTATTAGTGTTAGATGGCAATAGTAATAATTTTCCTTTTTTTCTTTTTTTTTTCCCTCTAGGCATTGTTTGCTAAATTTTGACTTAATATTATACAAGTATTTTGTTCTTTTCATAAACATTGCAACTTGGAAGCATACAAAAAACAAAATAAAAAGATACAAAATTATATTAAATGCATACTTTCCAAGTTTCTATAATTTTTAATGCATTTTGTAATGTTTTAGTATCTTTTAAGGACAGCTGAAGACATGTTTAAAGAAAGCTTATTATTTTGTTGTCATCCAGTCTTACTTCCCATTATTGGAAGCTCATTTGAGTTATAAAGAACTACAAATGCTATTTGCAATTAACTATAATCCCAGCATTAAACAGATATGGAAAGTATACTGCAAAAACACCTGATTATTTATTTTTTGTCTTCAAAGTTTGTTTATTGTTATCTCAATACACAATATTAACTTCAGACTTGAAGCAGTTATTACACAATAACCGGACTTTATTCTCCACAGCTTGATTTACAATTGTATTCCTGTAACAAACTAGTTCAGATATGGCACATGTTTTGTTTCAAGGTTGTTTCTTGCATGGTATTAGTCTAGATAGAATTGCAATGATCTGAAAAGTAGTCTTTGGACATTTCTGTGATTTCACATAGGAATGAAAACTACTGATAACTGAGAAAAGTTTATCTTTAAAAATTGACCATCCTGATTTCCTTATCACTCAAAAAGAAAGAATATGCAAACGGCAAGTATGGTAGTTTTTATTTATAGTTATGAATCCAAGTCACCAATTAAGATTTTCTATCATGGGCAGAGAACATTGTTTATGTTAATATATAACCAGTTAAGAGCTCAAAAGCTTTCTTTATTTAGTTGCTGTGTCCGTACTGAATATAGAAGATTCTATACAGTATTTAAAACAGGTTTTGCCTTTGTACTTTTTCCTGCAGGGAGTTTCAGAGTCTTATAATCCAATGCACTAAGTGCAGAAGGTGTGGAATGACATTGCTGAGTTTGTACCTGCCTCTCAGAAGTGCACTCGCCAGTAACAGCCTCAACTTCCTGGGTTGCAAAGTTTTGTAAAAGTAACGCAGCAGAGTAGCAGAGCTGTGTAGGAGAGACACAAGAAGCTTTGAGACAAGACTTGTGTACAAGGAATGAATATTGTTCTGAAAATTACTTAAAAGCTGTTCAAAAAGCATCAAAGTGTGTGAAAATTGCCAAGTACATCAGTTCTAGAGAGGAAAAGAAACGAAGGATGACACTGGGTTCCTCTGTGCTTGTCCTTCTTCTCAAGGTGAGAGCTCCTGCTACTGTTGAGCTCTGTAGCCAGCAGCAGTCATCAGTCACCTGTGGCTGTTACTATTTCAGTAATTATTGCAATTGTGTTTAGTTAGTTTAGAAACACATTTTCTCTCTCTCTTTCATTCAACAGAAGATGTAGCAAAAGTAATTTTTGTCTATTAATGAATAAAACCTCACAACTCCCTGGGAGAAAAGCAGTTTTTATTCTGTCTCTATAACCATTTCACATTGGTTTTTGTATTCTTTTTCTTTTAACGTGAGTCAATCACTAGGCAACTTTTGGAACTAAGTTGTTGATTATATACTCCATTTTGTAGAATACATTTATATAGTACCCAGGAAAATTTATGTTTTACTGTATAGCCAGTGAAGAGTGGCAAGCTTTTAATTTAGTTCCTATGTCCCACTTTGCTTCACTGACCACAAAAGGCTCAGATTTCTAATTTAGGCGCCCATGTGAATACTCGTCTAAGTGCTTAATAAGTAGTGTTTTATTTTACAACCCCATAAAACAAATGAATTTTTACTCCCTATTTTATATGTGAAACTGAGACAGTGAAAGATTAAGTCAAAACTACCTAATCATTTTGTGTGCCCAGGAAACTATACTAAGTGCCACTGAAAAGTTTTTTGCAATTTGCTTGTCTAGCATCAGATGGGAGCTGTCACAAAGGGAATCCAGCTCCTGCGCTATAGGGCACACCCTATATGTTACCTTCATGGAAGACAGTCCTTTCCCATCTGGCCGTCCACAGGCTTGGGCATTACACATTTCAGTTTCTCATGCAAGTAAAGACCTATCTTAAAGATATCAGTCTTACTCATTATCAAACCCCAAGTTATCCCTGGAGTGGGTCTACCCTGTGACCTGAAATGTCTAAGAGTTAAAATCTATTTAGTTTATTTAAGACTAAAAGCAAATTAATGATTACTTTCCAATGTGTTAAGAAATTCATACTAATCAGTTGATCTTGACAGCAAAGATGTAGCATAATTCAATGGCTGGAACATTGTATTTTCACAAATTAAGTCTAGGTGTAAATACTGGATCTTAAATCTTGGGAAGAAATTGCCAGAGACAAGGAAAGACTTTCTACAACAAAAGTTTCCAAATCAAGATCATCTTTTTTTGTTGTTGAATATAGATATGGTTAAAAATGAAAAAAAACCCCCAAACATCCCAAAACCTCAAGGTACCTCAACCTCAGTTATTTAGGGTATCAGGATGGATAATCACAGTTATCTTTTTGGGTATTGTGTGAAATCTCTGGGGAATAAATTGCAGGGAATTATGGAAATAAATGAATATCATAATGTTGTTCAGGAATTCATTAAGACTCTGCAGGAAATATTACTTCTAACCTTTCACTGTTGACTTAATATTTTTGGTATATATTTTAGGTTTAAAAAAAAAAAAAAATTAAAATTTTCACCATTTTGTGTCATCCTGAACAAAATCTACATGGTTCACCACAGGGGTTGAAATCTCTTGTTCATTATGCAGACCTGAAAATTATCTACTAACTTAGTGAATATCAGTAGTAGAAGTTTTTCACGTTATGTTTGGTGTCTGCACCAGAGGGGAATCAGATATTTGCTGGTGAGCTATTTGGCACATCTCTGGAATATTATGTTCAGTTTCAGGACGTGGAGAAGTGTGAGTCTGTTGCTGCCTTTGCTGTGATGCCATCTGCGATGCCCCCTAAAGTAAAACTTCACAGTACTCATGTTTGTGTCCTCTTGTTCTTAAGTCTAAAGGTTAGGGGAATAGGGGGATTAAGCGTCTTTATGGGAAAACAAGCAAACAAAAAACCCCAGTCTATACACACGTACAGTCTCAGATGTCCTACCTCAAATATTTACGTGATATGAAGTTAACAAAGGATTGCTGTTCTGTCCTGGAAAGCAGTCAGTTTCCCTAGCAAAATACACAGATAACTCAGCAATGTTTCTGGACATAGAAAGGTATGAATAATTAGCATGTAGAAGTACGAGAAAAGCAATTAATTCTTGGGTTTGGGGTGTATGAGCAGGGTGGAGAGATAGTTCTTTGTTTTGGATTTTGGTTTTATGTTTCATTACTCAAAGTAAATTAAACAAAGATAATATCCTACAACAGTGCCAGCGGAGACAAGAGTGTTTCACTCGCATCCAGTTGATATTGTTTTCTGGAAACAGTGGCTGTGCTGCTGTGGTGTCTTTTGGTTTTGGGTTTTTTGTTTGTGTGTTGTTTGTTTGTTGTTGTTTTTAAAAGAAAAACTACAAAAATCAGTACACCAAGTTAAAACTTGGTGACAGATTTGAATATGAAACTCATATTTGTAATTTTTATTTTGAGTATCTGACATTACACCCACGGTACCATATCTTGCTTTATGATTCCTCCAGTTCTCTGTCTTCAAGTTTTAAAAACTTTTTCTAGGAATCAGTGTATAAAACTGAAACCTGTAGGAGCCATCTATGAACAGAAGATGGAATTATCCCTTAAAGATTTCTTGAGGATTCTGTTAAAATAAAAAAACCACAAATGTTCCTGTAAATGAGATTAAGTTCTTTTTAAATTGAGCAATGGTTAAGCAGGTTATAAATTGTTAGCATATTATGTTATAAAAATCAATAATGTTATGTTGCTGAATCATTTGGTTTTGCTGGGAGACGTGAAAGGGTGAAAGGCAACAAATACACTTTCAGCATTATTCTTTGGTTGTAGTGATAATTACAAGATGTTATACATCTAATTACAATGCATACATAGTTAGAATATGCTTTTAGCATACAAGGAGAGAATTTGGATCTGAAAGTAAACCCCCTGGGAATCAGTAGAGAATTTAAGAGAGTAATGTGATCAAAATTATGGTTCTGTTTAAAAACTGCTAGGAAATATTTTGAGCATAGAAAAGATGTGTATTCAGTTATATTAAAAGCCTGTTACTAGATGGTAATAAGATGCATATTTCTTCTTAAGGAGCACCTTACAAATACATAAAATATTTAGATTTCTTTCTGTTCATCAAAGTTTGATTGAAATTGGCCCAGTGAGCTCCAAAGTTAAGAGAGAAGACTGACAGACAGAAAGATACATGGATGCACATACATATATTCAGTACAAGACTGCCTAAGTGTTCTCCTATCAATAAACCAGTTTTTAGATGTAAAGCAAACATCTATTTTTTTCCTGGAAATTAAAATAGAAGAAAGATATAGATGCACTGATCATTACTTGCATATTGGTTTTAAAGGATCTTGAACTGATACAGTGAGAGCAGAAGTGTCTCAGACACTTACTTTTCTAGACCTAATTAACCTACTGTTCTCATTTCTCTCTTCATTGGAGTTCGCATTGGAAATCACTCCAGTCCTTATATATTAATTTAAGACCTGATTTAAAGTGGGTACTTGACCAAGTTCCTTACTTTGAGTATGTGAGTAGTTTTTCAGAAATCAGTGGTACTACACTCATAACACGGGCAACTTGCTTAAGTGAGATGTGAGGCTGAGGGAAGCGTGTGGGTAACTACTGACATTGGGAGTTTACCGGCATCACTGGTAGGGGAGTCAAGTTCCTATGAGCACACAGTACCATCAGCAGCATTACAGTGTTTACTTTATCCCCATGCTGTTAATCGTGAGCTCTTAGAAGCTCTGGTCGTTTTACAACGATGAGACTCAAAGATCAGATTCAGCATCTGTTGAAGATATCATTTGTGGGCTTCATCATTTGGGCCAAGGAAAATACCTGCTATAGCTTTTAATTGCTTTCAGATACTGTTTTTCTATTTAGATGCGTTACTGTGTGAGATGATCATGAAGAATGCTGTAGAAATGTTGTTTTGCTGTGAACATGTTTGGTTTAGTTTGGTTTGGTTTTAAGGAAAGAGTATGCAAGCCGTAGTGTTACTGATTGTGCTGTTCAATAGAGAATATGAAGAACTGGTTCTTTAAGCAACAGACTACCACTTCCTATCACCTATTTTTACTCCACACAGCACTAGGATGTGAAAGTACAAGAACATGTCAAAACTGAGCTAAAATTGACCAAACCTGAATTTGCTGCTTTCTGATCCACTCAGTTTTTCCTGTTTGCTATTTTTCTTTCCTTCTGCAACCAATTTTCTTACCAGCTGTTCTTTTCTCCTCTTTTTCCCTGCCTTCCTCCCTGAAGTTAATCTCATAACTTTTTCATTTACCCAGTCCTTTTATTCTTCCTGTTTCAGTTTTCATCGTAGATTTGGGCTGGATTTTCATAGCTATCCAGTGGAGAAATGTTTCAGCAGCAATGTGGTGCTTAAAGCTTGATTCAATTTTCTAATGAAGGGGTTTTTTTTCTGGAAGATGTTCATGCGGTAAAACATGAACACTTTTTTCAAACATCTTGGTTTTTTCTGAAATCTACTATGAATTTCAGTCAGCTTGTGCAGAACCAGTACGTGATGTGAGTTTTTCCAGGGCCCCTGGATTCAGACTGCCCTGCTGTTGTGGTTTAACCCCAGCTGGCAACTAAGCACCACGCAGCTGCTTGCTCACTCTCCATGGTGGGATGGGGGAGAGAATTGAAAGAGTAAAAGTGAGAAAACTTGTTGGTTGAGATAAAGACAGTTCAATAGGTAAAGCAAAAGCCGCACACACAAGCAAAGCAAGACAAGGAATTGATTCACCACTTCCCATGGGCAGGCAGGTGTTCAGCCATCTCCAGGAAAGCAGGGCTCCATCACGTGTAACACTGACTTGGGAAGACAAAGGCCATCACTCCAAACATCTCCAGCTTCTTTGTTCTTCCCCCAGCTTTATACGCTGAGCGTGACATCATATGGTATGGGATATCCCTCTGGTCAGCTGGGGTCAGCTGTCCCGGCTGTGTCCCCTCCCAACTCCTTGTGCACCCCCAGCCGTCCTACTGGTGGGGTGGTGTGAGAAGCAGAAAAGGCCTTGGCTCTCTGTAAGCACTGCTCAGCAGTAACGAAAACATCAACACTTGTTCCAGCACAAATCCAGAACACAGCCCCATACTAGACTATGAAGAAAATTAACTCCATCCCAGCCAAAACCAGCACAGCTGCTGTGCTGAACACCCTTCCATATCACTGCTGGCCAAGAGCTCCCGACACCCAGCCTGCCCTGCTCTTCTCCTCGATAGTGCAGACTCCTGAGAACTCGAAGAACAGTTTTCCAGATTTTCTTTGCTATGCAGGCAGAGGCCTGACAGCCATAACCGAAGCTATCAACTTCTCAAGTTTGTAATCCTTGTAGTTTTGTGTAAAGTTTTGGAATTTTGGGGATTTTCTGTAAAATAAAAAAATTAAAGTTTAGCCAGCTCCATGCTTAACTCACCTTGGAGTCCTCAAAAACACGGTTATGTTTCTCATAGACATCTTTTATCTGTCTGTGGATGTTTTCCATATTTTATAATACCACACTTTTATTAATGTGGCTTTTACATGCAAATCCTGTTTCTGATTATGAGAGCCATTTATAGAGCTATAATACCATGGAACATAGACTCTGCAGTGTTTTCACTATTGATGTGTCAAAATAAAGCTGGAAGTCTAGATTTTTTTTCATAAATTCAGATCCATAAATTATTCCCTCCTTTGCTTAAAATGCCAATGGCAAAATATAACTGTCAAGAAGTATAATAGTAAGTATATAATTAAAGTAATGACAAAAATTACTAGTAATTAAAGTTATGAAAAAAAAAAGTTGTTCTTCCTTTTTTTAATTGGAAAAGAAATGTCATCCAGCTATACCATGCATTGTCCTATTTTTACATCATCCTAGAAAGAGCATACATTTAAGTAATTTTAATACTTGTCTCTAAATAAATCATTAAATAGGATGGAGAATTCTTCACCTGAATTAAGTCAGGTGAAGAATTAATTTACCCTTTAAGCAAGTTAGGTTCTCTGGTATATACGTGATGAGGTTTTTGGGTTAAGTGCGGGTTTTTTTCTCTGCTTCACTAAGAGTTGAAAGATTGCAAACGTCTTTTTGTTCATTTGGTTGAGTATCTGACTGATATTCTTTCATTCTTTTCCTCTTTGGTTAAAGTATGAAAACTTCCACTTTTGTTCACTTAATAACGTTTCTTTTCATTCAGTCTTGAACCTCCTTACTTCAGAGATAATTTTTTTAATGCTGAGAATTTCTTTTTAATCCTTTATTGTAAAAGGTGATAAAAGCATTTTCTCAAAATGAGATTTTGTAATGTACTTGCTGTATCCATAAAGTTGAGTACTGAATGGTATTGCAAAACTATCCTTTTACAGGAAACTAAACCCATTTTTGTCAATTTTACATAAATAATATTATTAAGCTGTATACATTGCTACTATACTTCACTACAATACTACTATAAGTTTATAATTTAGCTTTAATAATTACAATTATTGGTTAGAATACAATTTTCCTGTATAAAAAGAAAGTTGAGTCTGAATCTTAACTTTCCTTAACTTTTCTTCCAAATTTCACAAAAACTTACCTTCACTTCTCTGGGGTTCTCTTTTTATGCAAAGAAGATGATACTGAATGTCTCTACTGTGTCTGTGTACAGTAGAGTGGCTGAAGCACATTGATAAAACCAGAGTGAATTTCAAAGATTATACAGCTTCTTTTTGCTGCTGCTTCTGGTGAAGAATGCTCCTGCGCCAAAAGCCTTTTTAAAAAACTTAATTAGTTGGACCATTAAAATATATTATCTGTCCTGTAAGCCTGCCCTGGTAATTTTTGAACAATATTTGGAGCTGAACAAATTTTATTCTTAAGGAAGACAATCGCAAAAGTCTTAGTGAGTACTTTTGAAAATGCCTTTCAACATATGTTCAAAAGCAGTGTTGAGAAAGGATTTGGGGGCTTATTTATTTTCTTACCTTTCTTCATTGTTATTACTTTGCTGTCCTGTGGAGCACTGTCTTTGAGAAAAGTGGTTGTTACTCACAACACTCCTGATCTTTTCATTGCAATGTGAGCTGAGACATAAATCAACTCACAGAAGTCGGTATCCAATACTAGAAGAGAAATGACGTAGAACAGAGGATTTTGGAGTGGGACTGGTGAGACAGTGCTGCCTGTTTTACAGGCAAGGGAGACATTTTGGTCATTTTCCCAGTTTGGGTTAAAGAAGAAAACCATGTTACCCATGAAAAGCACACATCTGGCAATAGCACTTAAGTGAGTCCATGAGATTAATTATCTGAAAAACTTGTTTAATTTATACAGGTATTTCCATCTTTTTCTGAATACTAGTTTTGTAAGGGGGGGGTTCGTATTGTACATTTCCGTTTATTTTTTAGCCAGAGATTATTTTTTAGCCAGAGTTTCAAAAAAATCTCCTATTAGAGATGTGGGTCTAAATTATACTTTTAAATCTTATTAAACTGTTTGTTTACCTTAGCAAACGTGTAGCTCTGAAAATTGTATAAACTTCATTTTTAATGAGAACCTGCCTTTCTGAGTCCACATACAATTCTCAGTCAGAAAAGGAGATTTTGCAGCAATAGCACATAATTCACAAGCTCCTGTAAATTGATTTTTCAGCCTTGCAATGATGGATTTTGTCCTGATGTTTGCATTATCCACAGAGCGTGTATTACTGTACCACATTTATCTAAATGAAGGCTGTATTTAAAAGATATTGTTCTGCTGGAGACTAAATGGAATGCATTTTAATAATCGGGGAAACTAATGACAGACTGCCCTATTCTCTATTGACTTTGTTTATGCATTCAGCAAGTGTTACTGGATCATATATAAAGAGAAACCTTCAAAATATCAAACACCTCCTGGTTTCAGCCTTAAGTCTTTCTGATAAAGGACTGGTAAAACACAAGTCAGGGCACAAAGTATGGAGAGCTACAGAAAATCATTCTGATTTTGAGAATCTGTTTTCATCAATCATTTAATCAAATTATATAGACAATATCATGCCCTCCTATATTCAGCTTCCTTTGCCCCTAATACTTATAGTAAATTAAACAAACTGTGGTGGGTTGACGCTGGCTGGGGGCCAGGTGCCCACCAGGGCCACTTTATCACTCCCCTCATTCACTAGACAGGGGAGAGAAAATATAACGAAAAGCTTGTGGGTCGAGATAAGGACAGGGAGAGATCACTCACTAATTATTTTCATGGGTGAAAACAGACTCAACTTAGAGAGAAATTAATCTAATTTATTATCAAGCAAAACAGAGTGGAGCAATGAGAAATAAAATCAAATCTTAAAACACCTCCCTGCACCCCTCCCATCTTCCCGGGCTCAACTTTACTCCTGGTTTCTATCCACTTCCCCCTCAGCAGCACAGGGGGACGGGGAATGGGGGTTGTGGTCAGTTGATCGTACGTTGTTTCTGCCGCTCCTTCCTCCTCATGGGGAGGACTCCTCTCATTCTTCCCCTGCTCCAGCATGGAGTCCCTCCCATAGGAGACAGTCCTTCATGAACTTCTCCAACATGAGTCCTTCGCACGGGCTAGAGTTCTTCACGAACTGCTCCAGCGTGGGTCTCTTCCATGAGGTGCAGACCTTCAGGAGCAGACTGCTCCAGTGTGGGTCCCCCACGGGGTCACAAGTCCTGCCAGCAAACCTGCTCTGGCGTGGGCTCCTCTCTCCACAGGTCCACAGGTCCTGCCAGGAACTTGCTCCAGCGTGGGCTTCCCACAGGCCACAGCCTCCTTCAGGTGCTTCCACCTGCTCCAGCGTGGGGTCCTCCACAGGCTGTAGGTGGAATCTCTACACCCCCTCATCCTTCCTCCATGGGCTGCAGGGGGAAAACCTGCCTCACCATGGTCTTCACCATGGGCTGCAGAGGGATCTCTGCTCCGGTGCCTGGAGCACCTCCTGCCCCTCCTTCTGCACTGACCTTGGTGCCTGCAAGAGTTTCTTACATCTTCTCACTCCTCTCTCCAGCTGCAAAAGCTCTCCCTAACTTGTTTTTTTCCTTCTTAAATACGTTATCACAGAGGTGCTACTACTGTCACTGATTGGCTTGGCCTTGGCCAGCGGTGGGTCCGTCTTGGAGCCGGCTGGCATTGGCTCTATCAGACAGAGCAGCTAGCTCTAGCAGCTTCTCGCAGAAGCCACTCTGCTAGTCCCCCCGCTACCAAAACCTTGCCACACAAACTCAATACACAAACCAACCCCAAAACAAAATGACCAGTCAAAACCTATATTAAGACAATTTTGATAAGTTTATGCCAATCATCACAAAATTAAGACATGCCCAAACAGAAATTCCTCTTGAAATATGGAGCATTACCTTGCACGCTCACTTACATTTTTTTAAAGGATCAAATTCTTTATTCCCTCCACGAAGTTCTGTGGAACAGGACTAAGTTCCTGAAACAGGACTAAGAGAATAAGCAGCCATACAATACGATTTTTTGTCTTCATTCATTTTATGCTTTGTTTTGGTTTTTTATTGTCTTCTATTCAGCTCAGAAGACAGAACTGTTAATTTCCTTAAAAACACCACTCAAACATCTAAGTGCTTCATAGACATCAATCGGTGTATCTTACAAGCTCAGCTATGAAGTGAGGAGTGCCATCATCATCATTTAGCACATTAATAGCTGCAGTACAGAAAAATTAAGGTGAATGTAGCCATTAATATATGTCATAAATTTTGGAGTCCACCAAGGAAGGGATCCTGTGGAACTTCCTTACATTTACCACCATGTAGATCTACTGTGCACTGTACAAAATAATTATTCATCAGTAGTATCTGGGCAAGTAATTAGGTATTGCTATTTCTGTATGCAAAAGGACAACTTAAATTTTGGCTCTTTCAAATTTGTGATGGCTATATTTTGCAGTAATATTTCTTACAGCTCAGTTGTTTTTTTCTTTGATTTTCATTCCATTATGGGTATTTATTATAGGATTTTATACAGACTTATTCAGATGGCAACTGTGTAGATACTACTAATGATTTTTTTTTCTTTGTAGCAAAAATATCTTTTTTTATGAGGATGCACAAAAATTTCTTATTTTCATAGGCTCTCTAGTAATGGGTCATCTTTTCTCTGTTCATTTATTACTACTCTATAACTGAATGATAGTCTTTAACATCTGCCATCAGTGAATGAATGGATTGTCCATAAAATGACAAGACCAAAAAAAAGTCTTATTATGTTAGCTAATAGGTATTGTTTACTTTTAAGCTTGATGCTATGAACTATTTTACCAATAGGTACAAAACTACAAACCAAGTGCTAAATATTTAATTCATTGATTTTCAAAACTTCCTTGAGAGCTCTTGTGTCCTTTCCTGACTTCTAAAGTTTTATTAACCAAAAATAGGCTGTGCTGTGGGTGACAGCTATGGTTGGGAAAGAAACTGGACTCTCAATTTCCAACGGGAAATATGTCAAAAGTAAAGGAAGATTTTTAAATTCTTAGAAATCTGAAAAATTGACGGGGTCCCTGTCTATTGTAGAAAGTGAGGTATTTCAGTGATCATATTTACAGGAAAATGACTGGTGTGTGTAATCTTACTGATAGAGGATGGCTATCTTCTTCCCCAGAAAAATCACATATGGTTGGACAATTTTATTAACATGCTGATAACTGAGTAACAGATTAGTGATGCAAAATTGATTACTTTCTTACCTAGCAGCAGATGTTTCATGATTTCAACATATCTATTGTGGATGAAGAGGGCCCAATTCTACTGTTTTGGTATTCTTGTGAAACTTTAAATCAACTGTTCATTTGGTCACTATCAAAGAAACATTTAAGCTAAACTTCAGTGTAACCTAGACACTCAGAGGACTTCACTACTTAATGTTTTCTTTCAGAACAGAACCTTCATAGCATGTGAGAGAGATGTAATACAATAATTTTCTTTTTCTTCTTCTTTCCTTTAGGCATTTCCTGGAAATACAAACTCTGATAGTGTGGTCCGGCATGATTTACAACATCCAGTTATTGCTCGCTATATACGGATAGTTCCTTTGGACTGGAATGGTGAGGGCCAAATTGGTTTAAGAATTGAAGTCTACGGCTGCTCCTATTGTAAGTTTTCCCATGAACATCTTTTTTTCCTCCCCCCTAAATAAATACTGGTTTTGGATCTCAGATTAAATCTAAATTTCAAGTACTTTTTGCTTAGATAGATCAAGATGTTCCAGGATTGCTAATTATATTGCCCAGGGCTTCATGAAATATTTATTGTAACCTTAACTCTGAGTTGCTAGTTTGTTCTTCTCTGGAAGATGCAACATTGGAATTCACAACAGAGCTTTGAAGTTGCTCCTTTTGATCTTCATAGGGTTTTTTGCAGAGACTTTTACTATTAGATAAGCTTGAACAGGCCAGTTGAGGAAAAGATAGTATTCAGACAAATGTCATGTTGGATCTTGAGGGGAACAACTCGGAAACAGGACATAATTCATGGTCTGGTGCTGGAGATAAAATTAGAGCAAATAAATAAAAATTCTATCAGAATAGCTCAGGTTGTCTAAATATGTGACATGCTTTTCAGGGTTTTTTCATTTAGTATTTGAATATGACTTTAGAATTTCTTTTGAAATCCCGATGACCAATGGTGCAAATACTTCTGAAGTTAACAGCAGAACTGATTATGTTTTAAGAAAAGCAAGGGTAGTTTCAAAATGCCCTTCATTGAATTCAGTCCAGCGCTTAAAGAAAGTTTACAAACCTGCAGAAAATTGTCTGATGTCCTATTTCTAAGTATGTATTTTTTATGCAGTATCCTGCCTTTGTTGATATTTTAGCTGGAAGGAGCTATTTGAGATTTGTCTTTTAATAACCACATGTTAGAATAAGGTAAGGAGCACGCATCTGGAAGTCTCAACCATTGACTTCACTGGGGGACTTAAGGCATATGTAAGCCCTTTGCCATCCTAACTAGCAATATAGAAAAACACTTTGTGATTTCAGTAGTTGTTTTGATTGGGATAGATAGTCAAAAGGCTGTATACTTTCATTTAGCACCATTAAGAACCACAAATAATAGAGTTTTGGTATTATTTTTCCTATTTCTATGCAATGAATTAAAGCCTGATTTTAAAAAATGTATTTGAAACCACAGAGAATTTCCCAGCAGCTGCAGTAACTTAGCTGAGAAATCGAATCAAACTCACTGTGGTGCTGGTGCTGCTGTGCTGAGAGCATGCATGGGTGTTAGATATATTTGTAAAAAGGCAACAGCATATCAGTTACCTGAGGAGCAGTGGGTTATTCTAAAGTTGATTGTTACTCAAAGAGAAACTGAGCTTCTGAAGTTTTAGGTATCACTGTGATTACTGAGTACATGACTCTTAATAAACAAGTGTTTACCATCATAATGCTAAGATGTTTTACATGCAGTTTAAAGTACACCAAACACTACAGCGTCGTTGATTTTGCAGCATGATAAATACTCACCTTTAAGTATACCTCCTTGCTTGTATATCAAATGCAAATTCAGGTGTTTGATACAAGAAACCAATATCTAGTTTACTGTGAAATATGACTCTCTTTAACAGAAAAAATGCTGCAGAATCAAACAATAAACCCCATCATCTTTGCTGCAATATTTACAGGTAAAAGTAGTATTTTTTTGATGACATGGATAGACAAAATACTGTAGGTAGATGACAGGATGTTTTTAGAGGCTTAAAGTAAATGTGAGAAAAAGTAAAACACAGCTTGTTGACAAAATGATTTCAGTTATTTGATGAAAAGTTGCTTGCTTGACAGACTTTTGGAGGAGAATAAAAAGCATCTGCCAAGGAAACAATGTTTGGAACTATGAAAATACTGATAAAATGTGTCTTCACAGAAGAACTGAGGTGGCCAAACATTGTAATTTTACTGAGAGAGTATTGCTGCTCTGTTTGTTTTAGAAGTGATTTCAATAATTGTTGCGGGTTTTTTAGTATAACATTAATAATAATATTTTACATTTTAATGTGTATAGGGACTTCTCTTTCAAAAACTCTCCTAAAATGCAGTGGGGTTTCTACATACAGGAATTGGGCTGTCCCCAAAATGCTATCAGTAGATAGCAGCAGAGCAGTTGAGAAGAAAAACTAAAAACTCACTCTGTTAAGAGGGAGGAAGGCAGCCCTTTGGTATGACTACTGGAACAAGGGAGTAGTGTGTACAAATTCCCAACTTGTCATCAAATGTGTCATTTGGAGACAGGTATATAATGCTGCATCGTTCCATGCAGACGTATCCTTTGGCAGTGGCAAAGTTTTTAACCTTACCGATTACGAGTGCATATGTTTGCATATAAATATAAGCACTGTCATTAACCAGTGTGATTTGCGGATTAATCCTGCTGTCATTGAAGGAATTGACCATTTAGATAATCAGTCATTTTCAAAGCCTGATTAAAAGATAGGCTTCTAATCAAATCTGCCCCAAATTCTGAAAACATTACCTAAATAAAAAGGCTGTCCAGTATATTCCAATCATGTTTTTCTTTAAATTTATTGATTCATATTGAATATATTATTTTATTTAGGTATTCTAGAGAGCATGTTTCCAGATATAAAAATCGGGTATTTTCTCCCAGTGCAAGCAAGGTTTAATTGGGAAGACATGCAGTTAGTGACTACAAAAACTCTTTCCTTGCAATTACTGCAACCTGGTCATTAGTCTCAGAGTATTAAGAAAAATACTTCCTCGTATTGAACTGCTTATTCAAAAGTCAGGTCATTAATTGCCATATTTTCTGGTTCCTATTTTGTTTGGATATACCTATAAAAGATACATTTAAATTTTTGTACCAGAGGTGAAATATATGTTCTTCCTTACCCAACAAATTAAAGTTAAACAAGAGGTGTGATTTCCAGAGGGCGATTAGGCCTCACATCTGTTCACTGGAGAAGTTCACAGCATTACCAAATCTTCTTCTTTCAATTTGGTCATTGAAACTGCATCTTTGTATTTTGTGTAGATGAGATCTGTGGGCTTGTCTTCTAACAGAAGAGCTCATGGAAATCACTGAAAAAGAATTAGGGCCTCACCCTACAACAAGATTCAGAATGAACTTGTATTTTTATTGACGAATAAATGGTGACATTGAATTTAGAAAAAATGTTCATTTTCCATAAGGCAAAACTGACTATGTCTTATTAAAAAAAGTATTAAAATTAGGTAAATAATTTGCTTAATGACTATCTTAATAGAGGAGTTGCATGAGAAAAACAAACTTGGAGAACAACAACAAATAGACTATTATGTAATATAAACTTTTTTTTTAGTAATGGGAGTGTTAGCTTTTATTTTAAAATTATCTATTTCATAGACTGTAAAGGGGAAAAGGGTCTTTACACTTGCAGTGACATCATTTATCAAAAAGCAAGTCATAGAGAAGAAAGCAATATAAGCAAAGGGAAAATATCCACCAAATCAGTTAAGTCAAAACTGATGGCAGATTTTTATTCGTGCTCTTTTGGAGACAGAGAGCAAAGACACGTGACATATATCTTCCATCATGTCCACGTTTATGAATTTTTGAGACGGGCAGCAAAGACATGGCATCTGGAGGCTGTGACATCTACAATATAGTACATTTTACTACTGATCCGTGAGATCGCAATAAGCGCCTGCAGGATCATTGCCATATGAATAGTTCCCTTAATCTCCATCCTGTGGCAGATGAATGCCTACAAAAATGGTAATAGTGATAGTATTGCATAGTCTTTGACTATGCTTTTCAAGATAACTATATGAGGCCTTCTGGGTGCTGAAATCCTATGAGTTGAAAGCACTCACTGATACCTTTGTTCACAGAGGTTTGCTTGTTTTTATATGGCTGTGTTGATGTTCTGCGTCTAAACTGTACATCTGAATCTTTTTGATGCAGTTATACATCTGATGGTAAGAATTTTCAAATTACAAATGATCCACTTCTGAACTGTAGAATATACTTGAGAAAAAGCCTCTTGGAGATGGCAGAAAGTCCTGCAAATACTCAGTGTACACAAGGCAAATAGGTAGCAGGAACAATGATAAAGCTCCATGAATGGCCACAAACTAAGCTGTTTCCACGCATTGACTAGCTCTGTTTGCTAATACTTAGCTGTGGAACTGAACAAATGTCACTTGAGCTGTGTTTGCCGATCTGTTCATCTGAGCTATTAGCTATACTACTTGTATGGTGCTATGTCACATGTTAGTGTTTCAGTTTCCTGATGGGTGACTGATTTTTTTTAGGGAGGGAGGGAAAAGAAGGAAAAATATTAACCACAGTCCTTAGAGTTTTATGAAATAATGATGTTTGCATGGAAAACATTTACTCTCCAGAGAGTAAAGTGAACAAAACCTTGTGTCATGTAAACATGTTACAAGAACAAAAATAAGATTTGGAGATGCTGTTAAGGGATGAGCCAAGTGAATGTTTGCAAGAACTGATTAGAAAGCATTGAAGTGCTAAAACTATAGGCTGAACAGATCTGTTGGGTAGTCATTGGTGTAGTTAATCCTGTCTGCCTGCAGTGACTTTAACTTAAGTCATTGTTTCCTTTGGCGGTGAATTCCACATTCGGCTATATTCATTTTTAGGAAATTTTCTGTGATACTTATTTAAAATCTTCTTTGCTTGGTTTCATGCTATTGGCAGTAACTAACTATCCATCTCTCATTCGCTGTCTCACATGGTTGCCACACATACTTAGTGAGAGACCTCCATCCTGTCCAGAATCGTCTATTGCATCCAGCATCAGAGGGACTATTTAAGGAAGACGAGAAAGATGCTGTTACTTCCCTTTTGTGGAATCTGATCAGGTTTCACTTGGCCAGATTCAGTAGTATACCCTGGACATTTTGTTTCACCAACATAGCATTAAAAAAAAAAAAAAAAAAGTATGAGCCAAAGACCCTTGAAGTGTGATGATTGCTATTGGAACAACCTGTGCTGAATAAATATAGCTCTATACATATATAAACATAGGCATACATATTTCTGCTATTACACTTTTGGTACTTATGTGAATATTCATCTAAATGGTGAAGATACTAATGTAGTCAAGTAATCTGCATAAATGATTCCCTGCATCTTCTTATGATATTTTATTACTAATAATAAATGTGCCACTAAGTTGTCTGGTCAGACTTTTCTGACCATCTAAGTGGTGGAACTGCATAAAAATATTAACTGACAGAAAGGAAGAATAATTTTAAAGTGTATATTTTGTGAAATCATGTTATCATATTTCTAGCAATTTTATTAAATCACCGTAAGTAACAGTGCTTCAAATATACAGGGATTTTAATGTGGGGGAAAAACCACAGAACTGAAACCATCATTTAGCAGATGTCCCTGTGAACTGGGAAGCTTTGCTTGTGACAGTGGATGGGCCAGTTAGGAGATCTGTTAAACAGCCAACCTTTTTCCCCTTTTCTCTTAAATTTCAGTATTTTTATACTGGGTAGTTCTATACCTATTTAGGTCTATGTGTTTGATTTTTAGCCATCATCTTCACAGCTCAGCAGCTACCAACATAGCTTGGATATTCTCTTTCTGACATCAAAGGTACATGGCTGAATACTCACATCTAAACTATGGAGCATGAGGGAAATGAACTGTCGAACTTTTTCTTTGCAAACTTTTAAAGATCTGTTTGAATATGTGCTCTATTTATAAGCTTGCTTCTTTGTTAGCATACTTTCTAGCTTTTTGAGATGCAGGATAGGTTTTTTTTTTTTCTTTAAGGGTCATGAAAATTGATACCTTTTATCCCCCATGTATTCTCCGGTCATGGTAGTCTTTAAACAGTAGAGTTTTGCAATTTAAGACCAAAAAATGCCATCTTTCTTTATAAGCGTTCGCAGTACAGATTGTTTTCCTCCATCGCCTCTCCAGAAAGAGATGGTTGTGATTGCTCCTACATACATGTTCGTATATTTTGGCATGAAAGTAACTGAGAACAGGCTTCAGTCCATTTATTACCTTTGGTTGTTACCAGTAACAAATATGGGTCTATTTTGGTAGTAGGTACTACTTAAAATTTAAAGCATCTCTTTCAAGCATTTTAAATATGTGTGTGTGTATATATATATGTATAAAGATTTAGCATTTGTTTAGTGCTAAAAGACTTAGTTCTAAAATCAGAAGATTCAGGATGAAATAAAAAAAAAATATTTCCAAATACTTTATTGTTCAATTTTAACTCTTTTTTTCTAAATGGAATATTTCAGAAAGATTTGACATAAAATGAGTTTGTGGTAAAAAAAAGTCTTAAGAACCTATCTTTATGTTTTATTCTTTACCTTTTCATTAATCTAATGCAATACGAATTTTTTTTCTGTAAACTTTTTAAAACTGTCAGTAAACTGAAAAGTCAATTGTTTTTCCATTTCTAGTTGTAATGAGGTTACTGGTAAGATATTCTCAAGCACCACAGCTTTGAGAACTGCGACAACCATGTGTATTCAGGTTCATTTGTTAGCTGCCAATGAATGTATAATCAGTAAGAGGAAAACAGGTATTTTATATGAATACATGCCCCACCAGCTTGTTCAATTGTATTCCCAGGGAGTTTTCAATTACACTTGAACAATTTTTTAATCCTTCAGCATATCCTTTAGAAGGATGTATATAGCTGGTTCATTTGAAAAAGCTCTTTTATAACTTTTTTTTCCTGTGGATTGGAGAAAAACGTGTCCCTGCTAAATAATAATGTTAACAGTAACTTTTGTTTGTCTGAACTCTCTATTGCTGGGTATATGTAAACGTGTAAGAATCTTTGCTTTTATGTCAAGGGAAGGAAGAAAAAAAACCAAAACCCAAAGTAATATTTCTTGTGGAGAAAATTTTGGAAATGTGTACCATTCTGGCTCAAAACCAGGTAGAAGATGAGTTGAAAGAGCTCAAAGTATACATAATTACAGTAGAGTTGTGGTCCTATAGACAGGTCTCCTATTATGCTTCCTTTAATTCCAACTGAAAAAGAGACTGAAGATCTCCATAGCTGGAGAGATGGACTTGCCAGAAAAAGCTTGTGCGAGGTTCTAGGTCTACTAACTTCCATGTACAATAGACATGACCTGCAAATAGCTTACAGTGTGTATTTTTATACATCAAAGTTAGAGACCTGGAGGGAAAAGGGGAGTAAAAGAAGAGAACCTGCAGATGAGAAGAGTTTTCTTTTTTTTTTCCCCCCAGCTTTTTAGGTCAGACATAAAAGTATATTTATCTACATGTAGCTCTTTAGAGAAATCTCCAAACGGATAACTCAGCTGCTTGTATTGTTTTCGAAGCTATCTTTTGAAGGGGCTGGCAAATTAGTTTATAAGGGCTACATCCTAACTGTGTGCAGAGATTCTGTTACTAGTAACAGTAAGAGATTGATTTGATGTTTCAGTGACTCCCGAAGTCAAATGAAGAACACTGTCTAGCTCCACCTAGAAGTCAGAACAGCAATTTAAAATCGCTAGAGGCTTTCTTGGTTGGTTAAGGGTTTTTTTGGCATATAAAAATACATGGAGAAAGATGAGTTAGATGCAAAGTCCATCGTATTCAGGCACCTCTAAACTGAATTCCGACTTCATAGGTGGAGCTTGGGAAAACTGTACCTTTATTTTGCACAGACCAGACCTTTTCTAGAAATAGAAAATTAGATTACAGGACTTGTGTAGGGCTCATAGCCGTGGCTTTTCTGTTTCATCACACTTCAGTGATTTAGTTAATTTATTTAGCATTTTCAGCTGGAACAGATGTAGAATGACTGAATGCTGGGACCAGAACCTGTTATTGACATAATTTGTTACGGTGCATCCTTTGTGTCATGTTCCATGGGAACTTCTTATTGTGGGCGCCATCCCTACTTTCACACTCGTGCTGCATCTGCTAGGGCTGGGTCTGCCTAGAGGTCAGCCGGCACTTTAAAATGAGGTTCAGTAAAGTCAGTTTTCAGTGGAACCCATTTGTAAGGAGGCAAAATACCTGAAAGAAAAAAGTCATTTAATTGAGAATGGGGAACAATAAATGTGAAATTGGCTTTCCTCATCTAAAATTTGAGTGATAGTTTTACTTACTGTACACTTATCTTAAGGAAATAAAAAAAAAAGAGATACCTTTTGTGACTTCCTAAACATTAGGAAAAACTTGTTCCTAAAACATAATTTTTAATTCTAATTTGGAGATCTAGAGAATTGTTTTCCAGTTTAAATAATAAAAAACCAACCCTCCCCCACAAGTAGCCTTTTTAACTTACATAATTTTGCTGTTTCTTCTAAGTGGAGAACATGTCTGTTTGTATTTATTATCTGTAGAAGTAGGTCAGTCAATGCTGAGAAGCAATTCACTGCTGTCATGGAAGTAATTTGACTATAACCTGTTACAACACTTGAGAACTAGTCCAAAATGACTAGCCTAGGTTTTCAGTGAGTCATGGGTGAAATACAAGCCCCGAAGAGCTTGTTAAATACTTTGTGCTCAAATGAGAGTGAGTCAAGTAAAAATGACAGCTCTTTTGTGATACTCATGATGCGGTGTCTTACATGTGATTTGTCACACACATTCTAAGTTTAGGCGCTAGTTAATCTCCATTTTGTCACGGAGGTACGCTTGGAATCGTTCATTTTCAAATTACTAGGCAGGTGAAGTCAGCAGTGGCAATTTTGTGCCCCATTTCAGAGGTGTATTTCCAATACGGACACAAGGATTTTATTTTGGCTTTGAGAGCAGAATGACTTTAAGGGGGCTTTGCCACGGAGCCATTTACCATGTATATAATTGCTTTTAGGACTCAGAAACTAGAAATAAAACACCATCAGAGTGTATAAACCTGTATCTTAAACATGTTGGTAACCTTCACCTCTCATATTCTGGGAGTGGCAATGTGTCAGAAATGTCGTTACTCCCTTTTTTAAGGCCTATCCACTTAGCCTTAACATTGATTTGGTGGGGGGGTTTTGGGGGTGGGGGGTTCTGTTTGTTTGTTTGCTTGCTTTGTTGGGTTTTTTCAGACTGTTTAGCGTGAAAGCAGAAAGATACAGTTTGTGAACATTCTAGTTTGTCACTGATCGTGTTAGCCAAATACACCTGACTATTACAGCAAATGGGAAACATTCAGACGCACAGCGTAATCAGTACTGAGTATGTTAGGATAGGATAGAATAGTTCAGCTGGAAGGCACCTACAGCCATGAAGTCCAGCTGTACGACACAAAACCATTCAGGACTTCTTTCCAAGAGGACGACCTCACCATCAGCAGGCTAGTAGCCACTGTCCCTTGGGGCATGGTAAGGGTTGGGGGGGAAAACCTGCCTGCTCTCTACGTCTCTGCAGAGTTCATGCAGAGGGAAGCAAACCTCTCTCTTTGAACTCGGGCATCCCCGCATCCAAAGGAATGGATATGGCATAAATGCTGTTCTTGACATTGTGTGAATGTGCAGATTACTGTAGAGGACCTGCCTTGGAGCCAGCACCCCAAAGGCCTGCCTGCGTGCCTTCCTTCCTTCCTTCCTTCCTTCCTTCCTTCCTTCCTTCCTTCCTTCCTTCCTTCCTTCCTCCGAAGGATGCTGGGCGGAGGGACGGCGGGCGGGGCTGCGCACGGGGTCCCCGTCACCCCCATGTCACAGTGCCGCCACCACGGCAACGCAGCAGTCACAATGCCCCGGGGCAGGATAAAAGGGAGCAGCCTCCCGTGTGCCACTGCCAGAGCTGGCCCGGGGACAGCCCAGAGACCTCCGAGAGGAGGTCCTTAAGGAGCTGGTGGAATTTGTTGGAGGGGGCTGGGCGAGGACCCCCCTGCGGGGGCAGGACGAGGCTGATGGAGGTTCCTGAGGAGCCCTGCAGAGCTGGCCGTCCTCATCCCCTGCGGAGCCAGGGGCAGCAGCAAGTAAAGAAATGGAATGCAGAGATGTTGAAAGGGGTCCCAGGGCAGGCGTGGGAGGGCTTCTTGTCGCCAGAGGAGATCAGGCCAGGGGCCTTTTGCCCCTGAGATGGCTCCAGGCTGAGGGCTGAGAATTAGGGCTTGGGCATCTCCCTCCTGGGAGGCGTGGCCAGCCTACCTGTGGGAGGAGGAGGAGGAGGCCGGTCTTGCTCAGGTGCTCAGGGAATAGCCGATCGCCAGCACCGCCGGGGTCAGGAAGGAATTTTCCCCCGGGGCAGATTGGCACTGGTCCCCGGGGGTTTTTTGCCTTCCTCTGCAGCACTGAGCAGGACCGCTTGTTGTCAGGGCTCCTCTGCTCCGTTTTGGCTTGGTCACTGCCTGCTGCTCATGTCTGCCCCACGAAGATGGCCTGTCGTGCCCTGCAGCTGGGGGGAAGCAGGCTTTTTTTGCCCCCGGTGGGCTAGCAAGCGTCGCCGGGGGTTTTTTGCCTGCCTCTGCAGCACTGAGCACCGGCCCCTTGCCAGGCCTGCTTTGGGCCCCTTTGGCCAGGTGCCTGCTGCTCACGCTCCACGAAGGTGGCCCTCGTGCCCCGCGTCCGGGGGGAGGAAGCTTTCTAGACTCCCAGGGCGGGCCCCAAGGGAGGCCCGCGGGGGTGTCTTCTTGTCCTCTGTGGCACTGAGCACAGCCCCTTGTCAGGGCTCCGTTTCCCCAGGGTTTCTTGCTTGGGCAAAACAGCCGGTGCTCGGAAGGGCTCCAGCCTTGCTGCAGCAATACACGCGCAGGGCAGGCACGAGAGCCCTTTTCCCGCATCGCTGGCCCAGAAGCACCGTGGCGGAGCAAGTTTTGGAAGGCCAAAAGGATGCTTATCATCGGCCGGTGTCATACTTTGGAAAATAATCCCACGGTTCCACCCACCACCTCTTCTTCTTCTTCTTGTTTGTTTGTGTGTGGTGGGTACCGCTGCTCCTAGTTGAAGTTCTCCCTCTTGGGAGAGGACCCGGGACTGCTTGGCCTGTATTCCTGCTGCTGCTTTCTGTGGCTCTGTGGCT